>NW_009736791.1:289564-419383 GCF_000703405.1 Apaloderma vittatum | reverse complement strand
TCAGCAGGACTGTAATTTGGCTTTGTGAATCTGTATTTATGACGAAAGTTAGAGGTACAGAAACTTGATGCAGACAAGGATTTTATTATTTTTTCCATAAGTCACTATTTGTAAAGTAATGAGTGATGTATGACTTTCTGACAACACACCTTCGATTTTTAATGACTCGTCTGCATGAGCTGATAAAACACTTAAGGTTGTGAAGCCCTTCCCTGAAGGGTTGGTTTCGCAGAATGTCATGTGAGAGATGTGTAGGAACAGAAGAACAGCATTCGCAGGTGTCTGAGCCTCTGTTTTTACAGAAGCTAATATGCTGGTTTGGTGTTTGGTTTTTTTTTTTAGTTTCGTTGAAATTATGTGTGTGCATAGAACAACAATATGGAGAAGTGTGATTTACACTTGGTGATGCTTGAGGCATTGCTTACTGTTGAACTATGATACAAGTTTTGTGCTTCCTTTTAATAAATGTTATATGTGATGCAAAAGATGTAGCAGAGAGCACATCTTAATTTACCGGGAAAGCTGGCCAAAATGAAGGCTTGGTCCTTCAGTCCGTAGGATCAGTGTGGTTTTTGGTTTTCCAGCTCTTCTTCTCTTGTTTACAAATGTGTGTCCCAGGCCTTTGCCGTTTTCATGGTCTGCCCTTCATTTCTAGAGTTTTAGTGCAGCGTGTGTAATGCAGGTGTACAGGCCAGCATTTGAGCGTTGAATTGAACAGTTTTCATCGACATATGCTTGTGCACGACACGCTTGTGCATCACACCTGGCTGAGCTCACCTGGCTGAGGCAGAGATGGCTGCTTTGCTGCCTGTGCCACCAAGGGGGTGAGGAGGAGCAAGGCCGTAGTGTTGCACAGGTCTGCAGAGCACCGTGGCGCTGACAGGTCAAACAAATAGTGCAGGACAAAGGACATAGCATGGTCTGGGTATTTAGCCCATCTGGAAGGGCTCTTGGGAAGGGATTGAGTCTTCTTCAGCCCAAGTATTGCGTCTGACAATGGCTAGAAGTTACAAATTGAGTAAAGCAGTATTTTGTCAAGGTGGGATTTTTTTGGTGTGAAAGTGGAAATTTCTCAAGGAAGCTAAAATTTATCTAAGGCAATTGATTTTGTTCAGGAGAGAATTTGAAAGGGAATGCAGAAGTTATTCTGGAATAAGACAGGTAAAGTTGTTAGTTAAATCAGCTTCATGTCCTGTGATAAATAGATCAAGAAGCTGGAGAATTTATTGAATAAATTGCCCGGAGATGTCTAAATTATTTGCAGTGTCACTTTCACCTGAGCCTGAGGAATGTGAGGCAAATTTCAGCTGACTATATTGCATTCCTCTCTAGAGCCAGAAATAGGATCTCAGCTGCTATAAACTGATTAATGAAGGTATTGTTATTTAGACCAGACCCTTAGGCTTGTAATGCTTAAGTTGTAGCATAAATGACCAAATAGCAAATTTTTTTTAGAAAGCATAGCTTTAAAGGCAATTTGACTAGTTCAGAAGCAGAAAATATAATGACTTGCATTGTTTTGGCACTTTTTATTGTCTCCCAAAACAGCTGTGCCTGATTTACTTTTTTTTTTTTTCCCTGAACCTGTGTGGCATCATGTTAGCATGGCACATGAAGATCCTGAGGTGAAAATAAATCCACAGAGATAAATATCAAACTTTGAGATGCTCTTCTATGGAACTGAATGTTTATCTGAACTTCACACATGGCATCCAGTTAGATAATTTGCCCACGAGGCAAGTTTGTTTCATTTTTCACAATGTTCTGCTACTTGAGATTATTTATTCACTGCAGCAGAGCTAGGGACTGGCCTGATTTGTTAAGCACTGCAAGGATAGATACTGCAATACTATCTTTCATGGAAAACTTCGGAGTGAGAAGTAATGAACTATCACCCAATGCATCATATTCCAGGATGGGCTAGAAAAACTGGTAAGGGTGCAGCTTTGGAGGTAAGAGGAGAGTCCTCCCTTGTGGAAATGTCCTTTCCCTCTGATCCCTTCTGCTTGCCCTGTAATAACCTTACGCAAGTGCTCTGAAACTCTTGATCAATTGTGTTCTAAAAAGAAAGAAAAAAGATCAAGAACTTGAATGCATCTGTAGTTAGCTTCCTGGATGTATGTTTAAGTAGTAAAATAGACAAGATATTTATTCTACCAATAAGCACAAAAACCTTTTTTTAGGCTTCTTAACTGCAATTTGATAATTTATATTTGTAGATGTTTATTTACACTTAAGAATCATTCTTGCATGAATGTGGTTGATGGGGAAGCAGAGCTCACGTGCTGCGTTAACTGCAGTAAGTCTTGAAAGGTCTTGCCATGGGAGTTCTGGTCTTCCCCACCTTTGTGTTTATGAAGTTAAACTGCCGACTAGAAAAGTTAAACTGCAGCCGAGGAGAACATCTGCTTTGGACATGACTTACTTTATTTTCTAGCAGGAGGGCTCCATATATCAGTGACTTGCCTTGTCTAATTTCATTAATGTGATCTTGTGTCCATCCTGTGGCAGTTTAATAGCCATTATTTGTGGCCTCCATCAAATAAAGCATTGACCATAAATCCAACTTCACGTAAATGAAGATATAAATGTCAATCTACATTACTGTATAATATTTATTATTTTAATTAAATGAAACTGATTGTGACATTTATTAGATCACAAGTTCCTTGTTAATGGCAATGAATAGCAAAAAAAAATTACTTTTTTAGAGTGGGAAAAAAGCTGCTTATTACATACAATTTTTAGAATCTTTCTTAATTTTATTGTCTTAAGTTCTCAGAACTAGGGATATGTGTGTGTGGAACACGATGTTTGTGCTTTATTTTGGGATATAGACTAGTTAGTGATAGCAAACATGACATGTACTGCAGAAATATCAAGGAACAACTGTATTAGGAGGTGAAGATACTGCATTTGTTGGTCACTTTGTAATACAAAGTTTTACATTTAACTGAGCCAATTTCTTCTACTCTGAATAACAGCAATTCTCCAATCCAAGTCAGATATTCGAGGTTTATGCTGATAGTACTTAAACTTTCTCCAATATAAGGATAATAAAATGTGTAACTTAAATATTTTAATTTCCAAAGTATTGTGAAAAACACAGAAAATCTATAATTCAAAAATGAAATTCTGTGAAATTTAGTCCCAAAGATAGAAATCTATTGCAGATTAGCTGATGTTATTTATTCTCCTTTGGTTGTTTTGTTTACTGTGCTTTTAATTTGCAAAAAGAATCATATGTTGTACTTGCATTGGCTGGGGCAAAGGATAGTGGATACAATACCATGATGCTGGTGGTGGCAAAATTCCTTAATCTGGCAAGTCTCATATGTCAGTAAGAAATGGAAGAATGAAGGTTTGGTATCTGGTGCAGACTTTATCAAAGCTGAATTTACAGCAGCCTATTTAGAGTGAGAACAGCCTTGTATTTAAAAGAGCATCTGGACTATGGAGGTGCTAAATCTCGTTTAGGAAATGAAAGAAATGAGTTACACTTTGTCATTTTGTATCAGAAGATATTGCCTCTATTGCCAGTGAAGTCAGTGGCAGAAGCCCAATTAATTCAGTTAGAAGTGTGGAAACTTAGGAAATTGGGATTAAAAGGAGATTTTGTCTTTTTATAAACTTAATTTGTATCTCTATTTCACAATGATACCTTGAAAATGATGGAAACTTTCACACTGATTTAAAGGGAAATTGAGGCAGATTTTCAAACATCTGAGACTGTTTTCAGGGTAGTTTCTAATGTTTTCTACAAATCTCTAGTATCTTTCACAGTGAGCCTAGAAGGTTTTTAAGCAGGAAGACACTAAATTGTCTGTTTCAGATCACTTTTAACTAGAAAAATATTTATAGTGTATTTGTAACAAAGCTAGTCATGAGGTTCCTGTCTGTATCAAATCCTATTGCTCAGCTCTACTTTAATTCCATTAAAGAGGAGAAAATACTGCTCTGGAGTTTATCCTTCTGGTCAGTATTAACCATGTATATTCATAACACTCTTAAGTAATTACTAGTTATCTTTTTAAGCTACGTGCCCAGCATGACATGACATAACATGACATAGAAGACACAGATTTAGCAAAAGCAAAGCTGAGCAGCTGGTACAGAAGAGAGGCTGGGATCAGAGTAAAAGAGAACACTTTGCATTTTTCAGGTGCTGTTCTCTTGCATTTTTTGCAAGGCATGAGTCCTGCAGTGAGATTGCCAAGGAAATATTTTTTCCTTTACCAAAATTTAAAAACAAATTAAGTGTAGCCAAAATATTTTGGAAGGGAAGTCCCACTTTTAAGTTAGTTTTATGTCAGTATCATTGTTTCAGCAAATACTTGGAATTTTTTCATGATTTTGTGTGTGTAGACACATAGCTGTGTAACACCCCTATATTTCTCCTGAGTTTACTGTATTTTTCATTAATTTCCACATTGTTTATAAAACAATCTGTGCTTATCTAGGTGCGTAGTACTTCTTTAAACCTTTCTACTAGCTCAAATGGATAGCTCTTAGACTTGTGTTCATTTTCCTGATGCTAAACACTTCGTCTTTCACCAAGGAGGTGAAAACATTTTCACTCTTGCAATGAAATAAGAAGCAGGAAGGTTGCGGCAACCACTGACGTGTGTCCTTCGCCCATTGCTTCCTTCAGTCCTGCCCTTGCGCTCCTAGCTCAGAAGCCTGTACTCATACTGTGAGATAAATAATTTCATCTCTAAATGCTGGTCCTGACAATGAACTTTCACGTTCAGCCTCTGCTGGGATGCCTGATCTGAGTGTTGCAGCACTGTACAAGTCGTCTTGCTCCAAAGGTTGGCTGGTTGTCAGTTGAAGGTCACTTTTAATGTGCTGGAATATCAGTGCTTTTGTGATGTGAGTGGCTGGCCCTGTTCAAACCCTGTAACACCAAGTAAATTCACTTCTAGAGTCGTATTATTGATATTCAATCATATTTGCTAGACAAGATTTTTCTCTTTGTCATCATGTACAAAACTGAATTCTTACATGTTCTCGGAAGCTGTCTTTGATTACATTTATATTTTCTTACATGTCAAGACTACTGTGATTTCCTGAAACGATCCTAGCCATCTTGAGTTTTAGTTCCATTTCAGTGTTGAATTAGGTTGTGTAACTCTGATACCAAAATGATTTTGAAGGATTTTGTAAATATTTAGCCTTTTATGCTACAAATTGAGGAGTCTGTTCTGTCTGTAAGTCTTAACAGTCTTCAGTCATTCTGATTTCTTGATTCCGTGTACTAACATGATTTTAATTTCCTTCTGAGTTTGTTCTTCCCCTGGGAAATTAATCTGAGTTCTGACATGTGTTCTCTATCTTGTTTGTTGAATCTGTGAGGCAAAGAATTGGTGGTGTTCTTAGTAGTGGCTATACCTCCTGCCAATAAACTGTACTTTTTGCTGCTTTAAGGCATTGTCTTTTTTTTTTTTTTGTATTAGCTCTTGCTTGTGTACCCAAAAATAAAGTAACCCCCATCCACTCTCAAAAAGTGGCTTTTTTGTTTATTTTACTTGTTTTCTTCAGTTTTCTCTAAGTGTTCCACTACTCTGCTGTGGCATGATCCATCCAACTCCTTCCAGAAGCTGGATGACCCTCTCATTCCATGTGCATCTTTCCTGTGCAAAGTGAAAGAGTCTGACCTTCTGGGCTCATTTTCTGAAGTGTCGCTGATTTGTTCTGTTACTTTGGGCAAGTCACTTAATCTCACTGTGGTGCAGTTTATCCACTATAAAATAAGTCTAATAATCCTTGCCCGCTTTGCTGAGCCCTGAATCTTGTTTGCCTTCTTTACATGTGCAGTCCTAAGGGTATTATAAAGCTTCAATTATTAATGTTTGGAAAGTGCTTTGAGATCTTTGGATGGAAATCCCTGTATAATCATATTTAGCACTTAGCGTTTCACAGCACAGTGCAGACGCTACGTAATCCTCAGAATACTCCTGTGAGACAGAATTACCTGTCAATACAATTATTATCCTCACTTTACTGGATAGTGAGGCAGAAGGATTAGGACCTAATCCTGCTTCTCTTCAGATACATGGGAGTTCTTCTCTTGTTTTTTTTAGTCTTCTGTGAGACATCAACTTTTTGAGCTCAGTCTGGAATGCCAGCCCACAGTCAACTGCATGGACCCTCCTTCCTCTCTGTAGTACAGAGTTTGGTATTTCCTGGCTAGAAGGTCTTGCATGATTCATTTTAAATCTTGCTCTCTACTATTCTGTTTTGGTTGCCTTCTATATGACTTTTTATTTAAAAATATAGATATCTTTCCAAGTCCTCATGTATTTACTTCCTTATGCTGCTTATAACCATGGGGGATAGATCATTCATGATTTTTTTCCACATCACCTTCCCAGGCTTTTTCCTTCACTAATTTATTCAGTCCAGTTCTTTTGTTTCTAACAACTTTATTTTTCTTCTGAACTTGTTATTGCAAACATAAGTGCTGTCTACTGAAACACTGCTTCTACATAGTTGACCTTATCAAATTCCTACTGAAGAAATTTTGGACCGGTTTTCTTGATGTTAATACTGTTCATAGTACTCTGTCATGGTTATAATGAGTTCGTGGCTGGGATTACTCTAGCCTCCCCTTTATTTTTCCCAGTTGTTTTAGTCTGTTCCAATATTAGACAAAATAGACCTGCCTCACACTGTGGATGCTCAAGATCTGCAGTCTTCTTGAAATGCTAACCAAAGCAGTACTATAAAAAGACTGCAAGAACAAGTGTTTAAAATCTGCATGAAAATTATTTTAAGAAATCTTTTATTTGAAGGAGAGTTTGGATGACAGAGCATGGTAAGTTCATTCTTCACAGAAATAAGTCAAATTCTAAAACTTTGTCAAAGAAGACAAATCAGCCTTGCTGTTGCATAACGCAAGCATGTAAGAGAAGAAATTCCTCCTTAACAACAGTTACTGACCACGCTATCACAGGATCACCAGAATGAGTAAAAATCTGGCTTAAATTAATGAGGCCAAATAATTTCTGTCATGCCGACAGTGCATCTCTGTGGGTTGACCCACTTTGTTCGAGGGACCATATTGGAATATGCTGCTGAACAATGTAGATAAAGATGTTGCCATCCATGCTGATTTAGTTCTGAAGAGACTCTCACAATTTTGTGTAGAGAGACTCTCGACGAACGTGATACTAGTGTCCGTGGAAGGGGATTCAAGGCTGGGGCTTGGCCACAACTGCTGTTGGTCACTTGCCTTTCTTGAGCTGAGGAGCTTTGGAAACCTTCTTGGCTAGCACCTCCGTACAGCGCTGGAAAAAACACTTGAGCAGGAGCCAGGTTCTGTGCATTGCCGTGGGCTCTCGGGAACCAGCAATAGCTCTGGCAAAAGTGCTGTTAAGCTAATTAAAAGCTAGCGTCAGTAGCACCATATTTCTAGCAATTTCTTTACTTAAAACAGCTATTATTGAGCATTAAAGGTAAAATCAATTCTGTAAAGGTGTAAACAGTTTTGTAGGTCATGGTCACAGTATTATAAAGTGACAATCTGACATTAATTGTTAAGGATCGTATATTCTCATATGCTGTCGTTGAAGAGCGAGTAACATGACTGGAAGTAGGCCTATGCATTTTGAGAATGCATTTACAGTTTAACATGCTGTTACAAATGTAAGGAGGCTCCCTCTCTCTCCCTCTAATTTTTTTCACCAGCTTGACAGTTTTTCAAACATATTCACTGTCAGCCTTAACAACCTGTCAACAACTGCCATTATGTGAAAATTGCTAAGACTTGCTTGAGCACTGTGAAAACTGACAGACATGCCACAAGGATAAGTTCCTCAGAAACAGAGGGCTAAAACTTTTGAAAGGTGCTCTAGCCCTTCTGAGGCAAAATGAACAGTCAGATATCAGGGGAAAAAAACCATACACTTGTCACATCTGATATCTATTTCTTTTCCCCTCAAATTGAGGTGTATGTGAAAGAATAAAACATAGACTAGGACAAACTGTGCAACTTACTGGAGTTGGTGCGATTTTCCTCACTGTCAAGTATATGTGCAAGAAAGGCCAAATGTATCCACTGTATAAATCCATCTCCGTGGCTAGTACAAATCCTGTGGAACACAGATAAAATTTACTCTTGTAGAAATGAAATATTCTTTTCTGTGTGGCTTACTCATTTTTTTTAATGTTTGCTAGAATATTGCACTCGGAGTTGATCCTCCAATGTGCTGAGCACCTTATAGGGCTCTTTGTCTTATTTTGTATGTGGCTGTTAAACAGCTGCAATTCTGCTGACAGCCGTGAATTTACCTTCTGAAACCAGTGTAGTGGAGAGCATCTATTTTTTCCATTGAAACAAAATGATCTGATCAGGTTTGTTGGGAAACTATAAATGAGAATGATCCATAGTTCTATAGGATAATGTTAGAGCGTGTCCATTCTGTACACTTGTGCCTTGTATGTGAGCGGTGTGCCCAGGTGGCCAAGGAGGCCAACGGCATCCGGGCCTGGAACGGTGCTGTCAGCAGGAGCAGGGAGGGGATCATGGCCCTCTACTCGGCTTTGGTGAGGCTGCACCTCGAGTGCTGTGTCCAGTTTTGGGCCCCTCACTACAGGAGGGACACTGAGGTGCTGGAGAGGGTACAGAAGCAGCTGCCAAACTGGGGAAGGATTTGGAGCATACGAGGTTGTAGCGAGGCAGGGCCTGGTCTGTTCTCCCTAGTGGCAAGACATAGGACAAGGTGAAATGGCCTGAAGTTGTGCCAGGGGAGGTTCAGGTTGGATATTGGGAAGAATTTCTTTACTGAAGGGGTTGTCAGCCACTGGAACAGGCTGCCCAGGGAGGTGGTTGAGTCACCATCACTGGAGGTGTTTAAGAGACGGGAAGATGTTGCATCGAGGGACGTGGTTTAGTGGTGTTGATAGGGCTGGGACAAAGGTTGGACTTGATGATCTTGAAGGTTTCTTCAGCTGAAAATGTTCTTTGATTCTATGAGTAACAACATAGCCAGCACAATCTTCAGAATTTCTCTTCTCTGAACATATTAGGGAAAGGTGGCATCTGAACTCTTGAATAAAGCCAGTTAATGGCACTGGGAGGTGTTCAGGACAGCTAAACAGCTAGGAAAATTCTCATTCTAGATGTTGTTCCTAATCATGAGCACTGAACAGCCATTGAAGATGCTGGTTCTTGGTCTGTGCATGCCTTCTGATTTGTGTAACTGATGTGTTCTCAAGTCATATCACTGTTACATTTCCTTCTCATTGGAAGCCCCAAATGACTTCACTAGAAGAGTTGTGAATGGAACTTAATTAGATAATTCATGTTCAGCTAGCTTTGAAGTGTGCCCCATGGTGCTGAGCTGCTGGAAGAGTTTTAAATCCTAAACAGTCTCCAGCTGTCATTTACCATCAGTCCCATGGGAACATAATTGTACCTAGATTTATGCCTTGACTCTAATGGGATTTCTGAACATAAACCTGTGTACAGTAAGAAGAAATTTGAAAATCCTCATGCTTCTTTTTTAATTTAAAGAAAAAACACACAGAAAACCCACAGTGACACTGAAGTTTCCTTTGTTGAGTGTGTATGAAATGGGGCGTGTATGAATAAAGGAATTCATAGATATGAGTCTTCTATATTGCATATGAAAATGCAGCTAGTTATAGTCTTACAGAAAAGTAGAAATACTTACTTGCCTTACCACACAAAAATGCTGTAAAATAATGGATTAAAGTTTATTGTCTGGCTTGTAAGCTGTGAGTTTCACGTATCTGAAGTCTAGCTGGGAAGTGATCGCTCTCCCTGTGTATCAGAAGATGCTCAGCACCTTGCTGATCTGCCCAGGGGAAACTACGAGTGATAGTGAAGGATATTCTTGTGGTTCAGTGTTGAATTTTAAGCTCTTTCATAGCCATCATCTGTGAGCAAGGGCAAATAATTTCACTCTTAGCTGCTGGGATAGCATTGTGATTTTCCCAGCTGTGGGACAGCATTGTGCTGTTCCTTTGCTACCAGGGAGCTGTGTGAATAAATTTGAAGGTGCCATGATCATCCAGTGAGGAAGCCATCGATATGACTCCATCATTAGGTTGATTGCTTTGTTTGCATGCCTTTCAGAAAGGGGGCACTACCACAACAAACCCAACAAACCCACAAACAAGGGCAACAGCAAGAACCTCTAGCAGAAGTTGCTTCAATAGAATTCCCTGGTAGGATATGGCATTTGGGCACAGCTTCTGTGTTCTCGGTGCGTGTCTTTCAGCTTGTGCTGGTGCGTTGGCAGGGCCCCTTTCTCTGGTGGAGCTGATTCACGTGTGGGGCTGCGTACAGGGCAGGTGTAGAGTTCTGTGTGAGCTCCCGTTGGCATGGGCTATGTTCCTCAGGAGGCTAATAGTATCCTCTTGGAAAGGTCTTAATTTCTTTAAATATTTTGTGACACAAACTGAGAAGAAACTTTCTAAAAGATACTTACTCATAGTTATCCAATCGCAACTAATTTGCTTACTGTTAAATAGTGTGAGAAGCCTCTCCTGTATTTTTTGTAAAGAGCTTTCTGCTAGAAGATACACAGTTCCCTGTTAACCTTAAATGCAGAATTGTGCCATATAGGATATTGTGGTGCTCTAAGATGATGTTCCCTGTAAAGGGAGTCACCATTAAGTGGTCTAAAATAACGTAACTCTGACAGACAAGGAGGCTTTATACTTCTATCTTAATGTTTTCTGTTATTTCTTTGTTCCCCATGTTCTTTTTTTAATTACAATTGTAAAAAAATAAGAGCAATATTCACAGGATACTCTTTTCAGGTAGATTTTTCTTTGTGTTAAAAAATACTTCAGGCATTTAACAACGCTTAAGAGTAAATGATCCTTTTATAACCCATCACATTCACTTTCTGTAGAGACACTCTCCTGCTTTTTTGTTGGTGTTATTTGGTTTCATACTTTTGAGCTACAGAAGGAAACGATATTCTTTGATTTAATGTTTATCTGGTGGTCTAATCATGGGTCACAAATGAGCTTAAATCAAAGCTGCAGTGATATTTACCTAATGGAGTAAGTTGTGGCAGCCTGTCGCAAGACTGTGGTGAGATCTGAAAAAGCACTTGAGATGGTCATCTAATCCTCTGGCTGTAAGGGTTTACCTCTTGTCTTTTCCCTTGATTTCATTGTTCTTCTTGAGATGGAGATTGTTCAGGTAATACAGTTAGCCGAAATAGGATCTGGTTTTTATTAAACGGGAAACTGTCTGTGTATTTGAGCGTCTTTCAGTACCTGGGGGAATATGTAAGGTTATAAATCACAGAAAGAAAACACCGCAGCACTTCAATAAAACGTCCTGCTCTAGAGTGTCTGCGACAGAGAACATGAGTGTTTCACTACTTTCATGGGACATAATAAGTCACTCAGAAGACAAAGTACTTGTAATTTCTTGTTCTAATGTTTAACATTCTTGAGCAGGATCCCTGTCCAGGGCTACTGCCTGAAGGCGAAGGACCTGACACTTCCTGCTCTGGAAAGTGCTCAGGTTGAAACTCGAGCGTGCCCTCTGTCAGAGCATCCTTGGTCTTGCTGTTCAGAATCACGGAAAGTGATTGTAAATATTTAAAAAAACTTTCTCGAGCATTGCGTAATGAATTCAGAGTACTTGCCTCCTAACCTGCACATCTTTTAGACTAGTTCCTGTGGTCCTGTGTTCATCTTAACTTGTTCAATTCACACAAAAAAAATTTCCCATAAAACTCTTAGAATTCATGTAAAATAACTACAGGGTACCAAGACCTGGCTCGGACCAGAAAAGGACTAATATGCATTTCCTACAAGGACTTTCAGCTGCTGAGTAGAGGTTTCAGTTGTCCATCTTCACACATCTATGAAGAAATATTGATTCCAAGGATTCTAGAGACTTTTGATGGCTTTAGGAAGGAAAACTCATGTTTTTTTCATCCACCACCATTCCAGTTCATCTTTTTTAAACCCTGCTGTGACTCTGGAGTTCAGGCACCAAGCGTTACTTGTCTGCCTCAGCCAGTCACTTCTGACATCAAGTGTACTTGATCTGGGGCTGGTAGTTTACTTCAAACATTGTTCATATGAATGGGTCTGGCAGCTGAGAGACTGCAAAAAAAAGTGCATGAACAGTGATTCTTGTTTTCTGTCTTCAAAACAGATCTATTGTACGGTTTCTGCTGGCTGTTTTGAAGAGTCTCGACTTTGAAGCTGGAGAGAAATCATTATCTAAGTCGCATTCATTTAAAGTTGAGGCCAGTGGTCTCTTAAGTGATCGCTCACATTAGCCTTGTGAACCTTCTCCATGGATGGGTGAGAAGAATATTGCTTTATTGTAAGGTGATTTAAATAAGAAAAAAAATTAGTCACAGTGAATGCACACGGTATATTCCGTGCATTTGTACATTATGCTTTCCAACTCCTATCATTTGATTATAGATCACAGCTGTGTCTTTTCACTCTTGACCTCCTTCAGCTTTTGACATGCTCTGCTGTCACTCTCTCATTCTTCTAGTATTTTTGCTATTGAAAATACTATAATTTTCTTTTCGTCATTGTCAGGTTTTTTGGTCATTTTTTTTGTCCTGTCTTAGAGCTTAAACTCAGAAATTGAACTGTTTTGATTTCATTTTTTTTTTTTAAACGAAAATGACAGCTCATGTTTATTTGATTTTTAAATTTGTGTGGCAGGTCTTTCTCTAACACTCTGATCCCACCTAAAGCTTTTTCCTAAGGGTCTAAAAATGCCTTTCAAAAAAGGTAAATCTGGTTGTCTGTATTTAACCCAGGGAAAACTGTGACACTGAGATGAGTGCTTTGCTTAGGGAGAGAAAGCACATCAGAGGAACCACAAATGGCCAGTCTAATAATCAGCCACATATGAGGACTGTTACAGAGGGAAGCTTCTGTGCTAAAACCACATTAAGGCCTGGACTGTAATCTGGTTGTTACCACTTGAAAACTCTTCCCTTCTGGGATTTAAATGAAACAATTCAATTCTAGAGGCCAAAGCAACACTAGATTTGGGTGGACAGTCAGGGCAAGAGGGTGAGACCAGAGCAGCAGAGGGCAGAAAGGGATGAGATGGAGAGGATGTGGTTGTGTTAATTCAGTGTAGCTTCACACAAGAAGCATCAGGAGATTTATATGAGTGTTTTTGAAAGGGAAAAGTGGATATGATAAATGACGTAAGTCAATGACAATTTGTGAAATTACACCTTTGTGCCATAGTCAATCAGTAATTTCATCTTGCTATGTGTGGCTGATTTTCCAGTAGCAGTAAGAGGAATCGAATGGTGACCAACACACTGTTCTGAATTACTAATTTAGGAAAGTAACCAAAGAATTGGGCTCCAGCGTGTGAATCATTTCAAGTAAAGGTCAGAAATTACTGCCCTGAACAGTTAGCTAATAACTTTCTTATCGTGTAAGAAGCCCTGATAAAATTGGGAAAATGCGAGAAAGCAGAAGAAACAATCTACCAAATCAGATGAGTGATTGGAGGCAGTTTTGGTGACATTACTGCCTCAGCAGCAGCCAGCAGTGCCTGGAGCCTTGTCGTTCTGGGTGCCTGCAAGATGCAGACAAAGCATTGTGAGGAGGAACAGAGGAGCCACGCTGCAGGTCGGGTCCGGGTACCAGCACCTCTTCCCATGGCTCTGCTTTTCCTCCATGGTGCTGACTCACCGCCTGCTGCGAGGCTTTGTGGCTGCTCTCGTTTGGATCTGAGGTGCGAGTCCCTCTGTCTCCACTGAGTATTGCTTGCAGAGCACTGTGGAAGTATCTGTCTGACGGTGCTGTACTGCTCTGTCAATCTGTTAAATGTAACTGGTTTTTCAGTAAAGTTGATAGAGATACAGATTCGTGTGAAATAATAAACATCCTTGTTCAGTTTGGTTGATTGCCTATCATCTCTTCCTCATCTGGGAGGAAGATTGAGCATGGAATATTCTGCTTTTTATATGTTTCTCTTTGTGGGTCATTAGACTGTGTGGAAGCTTAGGGTTTTTTAAATAAGCAAGAAAAAATGTGTCATCGTCCAAGTGAAGAATTTCATATTCTTTATCAGCCAATACAAACCATCAACAGCAAGAAGCCCTGGAGATACTTAGTGAAGAATTTCTGAAGGAACAGTAGGAGATTTTGATGAAAGAAGAGGATAAATAGCTTTTTGGTTCTGAAAAGCATTACAGGGTATTGTTGGAACAACAATGTTGTGGCAAAGTTATGGCAAAGGTGGTGTACAACCCACTTCTTTGTGCTGCGTGCGGAGATGGCTACTAATCTTGTGGAGCAATTGCCTTGGCTTCAGTATCTCCCAGCGATGGGTCTCCAAAGCAATAGTCTGGGGTTTATGTTGTTGTACTAACAGTTTTTGACTCACTATATGAAGTCTATTAAATTATGCAGGAGATGTGCCTTTTGCCCGGTTTGAACTGTCCACACTAATGGAAGCACTAATGTTAGATGAATGGTGGCTTTGAACTAATGTGATTCTTAACTGGCAAGCAATTGGCTGTCAGCGTGAAAATGCAGGAACCCTGAATACTTAGCCGCGTCATGAAAAAGGGGGATAGTGTGTACCTTGTAGTGTCCTGGAAAACAAGTAACTACAGGCTGCTCTTAGACCGGTAAACAAATAATATGAACAGCCACATCCTAATTTGTTTGGTTAGCGGATGCAGAACTGCGAGAGTGTGATGTAGGTAGAGGTAAGCTTTGTCTGGCTCAGACTGTGGTATGGTGCCAAGGAATGAAATCAAGCAGGAGACAGGGTCTGACCAAGCTCAGGGGACCTCAGTACTCAAAGATGCTTATTTATATGCTATATAAAACAAGACACTTTTTCAGGCTTTGAGGGACTCAGCTGGCTCAGCCCATATGGTGAATGGCAACCTTTTGTTTTTTGAACAACAACAAACAAGTATCCTAATGCTCGGAAGCATATTGGGCAGCAAGGCCATCGGAGGAAGCCCAATATGCTGTTAAACAGCTGCCTGGATCCCTGTTGAGAGGAGAGTGATGAGATTAAGATCGTTCTTGTTTTTTCTTTAGATGTATGCTGTTTCAGGGTTTCCACAGACAGCTTGAAATCTGCTGCGTGGTTTGACAGACTCTCCAGTTTCGCTCTGCACGGTTGTGGGTGTTTGGGGGCTGTGTTTATATTGGCTTGTTTTCCTTGCACGCGTGACCCGTGAGGTCCCTGTGTGAGACCAGTTGTGTTTCTTGTGCAGGGCCACTCAGCAAACTGAAAAAGCATGTCTGGGAACTCCTTTAATACTTGTGAAAGCTTGTGTGCCCTCATTACCTTCTGTTACTGCAAGGTTTGCATGTGGAGGGAAGAGAACCAGAAGAGCAAGTGGTGGCTTAAGCTGTTTCCTGACCTCTCCGTGCTGTCCTCCTCGAAGCAGGTCTGGGTGAATAGGACAGGGCAGAGCGAGGATGGTTACAGGTGTCTCCTGTGTCCTGGAGGCTGCTTTCACCCTTTGGATAAGCTTATGGATTGAGAAACTGGGGCTTTCCCCCAGTTTTAGGGATATTCTGAAAAATAGTTACTGATTCCACGTAAGTCTGGGCACCACAGACATTTGCTCCAGCTGGAAGTGACTGAAAGCTCATTATTTGGGCTAACGTTGTTCTAGTTACTCCATGTATGATTATGGTTCGTTGTATAAAATACTGTTGCTAATACTATACAGGAGAAGTTACAGGCCATTCACCAGTAACATAATAAACCTGAATTTTAAAAAAATGTTTAAAAATCTTTTGTCATTGTTTGGACAGTGTTAGTGTATCGGCATACTTCTGAGATTTCATCCTGAACCACTCCATTAAGATGCAAATTTCTCTGGTAAAGAAAAGCTGAAACTCCCAGCTGTAGCAGGACTCCAGGACTAAAGTTTTTAAGGATCATCCTGGTGACATAAGCTCCCCAGCACAAAAAGGAATTGGGTAATTCCTTTGTGTATGAGTTTGCCTAATTCCATCTCCCTTCCTGTTTTTTTTTAAATAGCATCGGTATTGAATTCTGTGCTAAAGCTGAAACTCCCAGCTGTAGCAGGACTCCAGGACTAAAGTTTTTAAGGATCATCCTGGTGACATAAGCTCCCCAGCACAAAAAGGAATTGGGTAATTCCTTTGTGTATGAGTTTGCCTAATTCCATCTCCCTTCCTGTTTTTTTTAAGTAACATCGGTATTGACTTCTGTGCTTTGTTGCTAGAAAAGTCTTAATTTGATTGAGTATTTTAATAAACAGAAGCCCTAAAAGTAACAACTTTGCGCACAATGAATTGTTCTTGGGTCCTGACGCTAAGAGAAGCCTGTGTCTGTATCAGCCTGTGAGAAAAGCTTCCTCCCTGCAGGATAGTTCCCCAGTTGGACCAATTTTTCCAAATGCTTCATTCTTTTTCTTTGTATTGGGCTTGTGTGAGATACTTCTTGATGGTTTGGTGGGGTTTTATGTCTTTTTTTTTTTTCCTTTTCCTTTTTTGATTCTCATATATCCCTGCTTTGAATGAGAGAGAAGTAATTCTCAGAAATGTGTTAACTTTATTTGATTTTCAAAGTTTTTTAGCTCCCAGTGTTAAGTTTTCTGTAGAGGAGACTATTAGTCTATTTTAGTGGGCTTCATCCATACCTTTATGTCTTGGGAAGGCTGGGAAGAGGTTTTCAAAAAGAATTTGTCTGGATAATTTGTAGTTGGATTCCTGAAAGATCTCATGCATGTTTTAGAGGGGACAGATTGTAATCGTGTTTGAGTTCTCACGTTCACTGATCTTTCCAAAGGTCTGAGGCAAGACTTTTCAAATGTACGAGTTCAGAACTACAGCCTTTGCTGTCCGTCAGTGGAATTTTTTATCCTGATTCCTCAAATTAGTTTGAAAAAAAGTGTTTATGACGTAAGTGTATGCAACACTGTATAACTACCAGCTTAATTTAATATTAAATATATAAGGGTATAAGTATTAGCTGTTAGTGTAATTGGGTAGCTGATCAAGACCTCTAAAGACAATTTCTAAAGTAACATTCTCATTTTAGGGGTAAAAATAGCAGAGCAAAATAAAATAGTTTCTGCTTCTCATAGCAATGATAGAAGTCAATTTTGGAGGTTACGCTGGGGTTTATAAATATCAGTGGACAGACCTGGGTTTAAATAGATTTTTTTTTTTTTGAACTACTTGTTTTATTGACAGGCTGTCATCGTGTAAAAGGGGAAAACAGAATCGTTGTTAAGAGCAGCAAACCTAAATAAATCGCTGCCATGCTGAGGGTCAGTGCTACCCATTTAGCGCTTGCAGTAGATTCTCAAAATGAAGGAAGAGAAATAAAGTCCTGAATGATTTGGCTAAATGTGGGGACCTGGCAGTCACATAGACTTGTGGAGTTCCTTATAGCCATTCGTAGGAAAGAGATCGTTTTACAGCTCTTAGAGGGTGTAGGGGATGCTCCGCCAACACCTGTGAGAACAAAGTTGCTGCTACAAGGAACTTAAGTTTTGGCCAAGACCTTAAATGGCAAACAGGATGTGCAGATGAAGTTAACAACCACGTATGGATGGGTAGCTGGGAAGAAAAGGATGGAAGTGATGGATAGAGTAGCAGTCAGTAAGCAGGAAGGGTATTGAATTTCCTCAGGAAAAGCATGCAGTGATCATAAAGCTAGAGGTTCTTCTGGTTTTGTTGGCTCCCTGCATGCTTCACAGAAGGAATTTGAGCAAGACTCTGAGAGTGTACAAGCAAGTTCAGGTGTGCATTTCCGTACAGAGTAGCACTTGCTCAGCGCAGGGAATATGGGTAGATAGAGTCGGCGTTACTTGGCACGAGGTATACGGGAGCTGTGTGAGAAGTAAGAATCGGTGAAATTTTGCAAATGTTGCAAGGAATAGTTGTGTGTCTGCTAGCAGCATTACTAATATGCTTGGAGAACAAAAAGAACAATTCTGCAGTCAGTGTTCTGTAGCTCTGGTAATCAAAGAATGCCAAAAATTGGAAATGAAAGTCCTATTAGTTCATCTCCCCCTATAAAGGGATGCTTCCTTTGTTATGTATGATAGTAATCAACTTGCTTGCAAGGGGAGGAAGTGTGGAACAGAAGAGATTTAAAATAGTGATGGAGAGCCCAGAGCTGGGAGGATGGGACTGCAACAGAGGATTATCAGGACTGAGAGCAGTGGTTTAGTACTTTCCGCCTCCAAAACACTGCATAGATATTAACCATTTAATCTGCACAAATGAGCCATGAAAATGATCAGTGGCTTTGTTGAAGTCCAAACACAGTGAAATCATGTTTCACATTTAGCTCTTAATATTCCCAGTCTTACAACTTAGGAGAGAGTGAGTTTGAGATTTCAAGGAGCTGCTGGCTTCAGGTGAGTATCCGAGACCACCGTTACGTTGCCCAGGGCTTTATTGCTGGAGGATCCTGTAAGAGATTTGAAACCAGCAAGGACTGCCTACTCGGACAAGTTAGACAATTGCACTAGTGATTCCTTTTAAAGTTCTCTTAATTGTGATTGAAGGGAAGTACACCTTTTTAAAAAACTGAGGGTTTGATTTTAGCGTTCTAAGACGTAAATAATTTGCTACATTACTTCAAAACTTGTTCTAATAATCGACTAGCTTTCCTCCCACTCTCTTCTTTTAAGTAAAGAGGTAGTAAAAGAGAGATCTTTTAAGACTCAAATAATTGTTCCTGTCTACATGGATATAGAGTTGAGTTTTGTTGCACCTCTACTGATTGTCTTATAAGGACAGAAATAAAAATACTACATTCTTGAACCTTTTCCAAATATCTTTTATAGAATCCAAAAACATTCTAGGTTTAAAAATTGTATTTCAGTATTTATGCTATGGCTTATGCAGCAAATAACAGGTGTGTGTGTGTGTGTTTTCAATTCTGGGATTTGCTCTTGGAGAAAAATAATTAACACTGGCAGGAGTTTGATTGCATTAATTCACAAAAAGAGACACCCAAACGATAAATCCATAGTGGGAGAACTGCCCATATGTTACAGATTGGCTTAACATGGATGAGGCATTAAATAAACTAAGTCTGAAAAATAAAAACCTTATCAGCTTTATTAGCGTTGAACTCTGTGGCTTCCACTGGGGCTGACACACTTAATTAAAGATGCTCTGGTCTAATTAGGTTGCACATCAAAAATACAAATACAAGTTGGGTTTTTTAAAGACCTGTCTGAGCTCCAATTCCCAATGTTGTGAATATTTATTTTATTCAGTTAGTCTCCTCTTAGACCAAGTGTTGTTAGGTGAGCTGATGCAAAAATACAGGGATTGTAGTATTTAGACTTCTTGCAGTGAACGAGGCTGGCTCGAATCCTGAAGGTCTGTGTAGCGGAGGAAGACAAGCATGGACTAGGCAGAAAGATGACTTTATTTTGAATTTTAAATCATTATCTGATTCTGTTTGACTGGCTTAATTCTATTGGTGACTAGCTCATGAAGAAATCCATTGCCTTCATTTGTTTTACTACCTGTGGGATTGATTCCCCTGTGGGTCCAATGCAGCCTCTATCGAGGTCAATGGGAAGACTACCATTGATTTAACAGAAGATGGTTCAGAATCAATGGAAATGCTGCATGTCAAAATGGAGCAGTGTGCCTCCTTTCTACCATCTTAGATGCTTAAAAACCTGAGTTTTTTGCCTATCACACAGGACAGATCTATCATTCTCTGGTATGTTTTGATAATTTTTTCTCCACACGCAAGGTTGAGCATGGAAGACTGATTCAACCCCTCGAGTTCCATGTATATGGTTCTTTTTTTCAGATTGATACTGAAGGTTTATCACCTTGTCAGGCTCTTATTTCCATTTTTGTACTAGTTTTCGAAGGCTTTTTGTTTTTTAATTTTCCTTAATGGAAATTGCCTCTGTTTCTGACATCAGTGGTTTATATGTTCTTCTGCTCAGGATGGCAAGTCTGAACTTAACCTCCCATCTACCAGCAATAATTTTCACTCCTGACAATCACATTTAGGCAATTCCAAACCACTGTGGACAAGATGCTTCTGTTTCCAATGCTCTTCTAACCAGATGATTATAGCTCAGCCAAACACATGCTGGCTGGGGACAAGTATAAAATAAGAGCATTTCCAAGCATTTTCATTAATAGAAAATGCAAACCCATACATAGCGTTTTAGCAGCTATCATTGATTTCTGCTGCTGTTTTGGTAGCTCTGAATCTTAAGTGACATCTAGACCTCCCTCAGTGATGGAAGAGGGTTGAGGTCAGCAGCCTGAGGCCTTTGGCTCTCTGATTTTACTCAATTTTTGAAACCTCAACTTATGTGTTGGAAAACAGACACCTAGAAAGAAATGGTTGGTCACAGTTTTAAGTCTGGCCTCATTTACAGCTGGACATGGTAATATTTGTGAAATATTATCCCTGTGACATCCTATTCTGGAGTTATTTTGGTTTTGAACATTCAGTGTTAACTTTGATTTTTCTTAGTGACTAGAAAACACACAGAGTATCTGCCTCTTGCAGTTTGCTGTAGCAGCGTTAGTTACTGGATAAAGATTTTGGAATCATTTAAAACTATTTCTTAGAGGAAGGAGACAGACAATTCTGATTTATTAAGAGTGACTTAGTGTTAAATGGAGTGCAACCCTAGGCTGCCTTGAGCTATTTTGGCTTTGTTTCCTGCTTTTGTCATTGTGTGTGTGTGTGTGTGAATGTCCATACAAATTCAAATCTCACCAGAGCTGAAGAAAGCAATGCAGACTTTGTACTCAACCAGTATCTACCCAGAGATAGCTAAGTACTGTGAGTAGATGTGATGTCTCAGTGGTTGAATTACTCTTTTTAAACATTTCTGCAGAATGACTCTACAGTAATGATACACATCCACAAGTCGGTCTCATATTCTGTGCCCCGTAATCAAGAGTAATTTTAGGATCCACATTCTTCACCATCTGCTTGACTAAGGACATAAATACGATGCGATGGGTACTTGAAGGCAGCAGTGAGCAGAGGAGAGATGCCTTAATCCTGCGAGGACATTCCTGTGGAGACATCAGTTAGCTACGTCTGGGTCTGACCCAGATACAACAATCCCGACAAACAGCGAGGGCTGCCTGGGTGGGCGGGTGGTGGGACCTGCAACGTGTTCACTGTTGCTGCTTCCAAGACCCTCTCTGCTTGTAGGCCAGGCTACCGAGTGTATTTTTCTCATACTGGATAGCACTGGATGTCATGCATCTGTAATCTGTGGTGTGATTTGCTGCTTTCCTCGGTGCACTGCTATCTTTAGGCTCTTGAGAGAGAAAAGGTTCGATGCATAAATTGTGAGCCGTGACAGAAAACGTGGCCTTGTATGTTGTACTATTAGTATCAGCCATCTCGGAATGGAGTGGCAGCTTTATCAGTGAATATCCAGCAGTTTTTTTCAGATGAAGTTAGACATTTAGGAGTAGATGCACCTCTTTCTGCTTTCTGAACATACATTTTGTTATGACACCTTACGGAGCTCATTTTAAACTCTGCTTCAGGGCAAAAATATTTATGGCACACTTTAAATAAAACATACTACGTGTTTTGTACAAACATATGTATCATTGTCCCCCTAGCTGGAGCTGATATAATTTCTGACACCAAGTGCTATGCCTCATGCAAAATTCATGACATGTCATTGCATAGGAATGAATGTGTTCCTTTAAAATACAGGCTTTCCAGCCATGATAACCACTTAGTTTTCAGTTTCAGGAACCAAAATCCTTCCTTGCTGTGACTGTTTGAGTGAAACACTCTGTCAGTGACTGGCAGGTTCAGAATCGAGATGGTAGGCTGAGCATGGATTCCTCTTGCAGATGGTCTTTACGTCAAAGTCAATGGTATTTGTGAGTCTATATTCAACATAAATCATTCCTTAGAGCAGCAGCAGGGCTGGTCAGTGAATACCTGTCTGACTTACAGCTTTGCTTTGTTAAAATCTTTCAGTACAGAAACTTCTTGGTTTCTAATCCTTTTTTATAACACGGAAAAAATAGCAATTCGGTCCACAACATACTTGTGGTGGGAAAATGTCATATAGCCTAATGTACTGCTGCATGGGTGTTACAGGCATAGATTAAGTCCCCTTTGCACGTAGCATTGCGCAAGCGTGACGTACAAATGGTTCCCAGCGTTATGGATGAACAAAATAACAAGGCACAAAGACATTGAGGCAGAAGGGGAAACAAACAAACATAAATGAACAACTTCTGAACTTGAGGGGGTGGATGGAGGAGAGCTGAGCAGTGCCAGGCCTCACCTTCTGGTGAATACTGGGAGGCACTGGCACTGACCTGGGCTCCTCCGTGTGCCTCCCTGGGGCGAGAGGAGCCGAGGAGCCGCGTTCAGGATGTTCATGCCTGGTCTCTAGCAGCTCCTGGGCGGCTTCACCTCTCTGCTGCGGAAGAGGTGGTGGAGAGTCTCCCTTCGAGGTGACTTAGAGGCCACAGAAGAACGTGGTTGCTTTTTGAACAGCTGAGGAGGGGGTTAAAGTATAACTTTAAAAAGGAAGTATTAGTTAAAAAGTAAAGATTGGAAAGTCAAGAGTTAAAAGGTTTAAAATAAAGACACTTCTCTTCATTGCCCTGGACTAGTGCGGTTTGCAGGGTGCGCACGCAACTACGTGGTGGTTCTTGAAAAGACCCGGCACACGGCTTTCTCCCCAGGCAAAGTGGCTTCGTCCACAGCCAAGGTGAAGTCTGGCTGGCACTGTAACGCACACACGATGATTTCGAAGACGGTATTTTGTAGGACATCAAAGGCCCCGTGTTGTGATAGCTGCTGCCTCTTAGAACCATGCTGGGATGGTGATGACACACAGCAAAGCCCATTGAGTCCTATTAGTTGTAAAGGCTGGAGAGTGTTGTCTCATATATTAGCACTAACGTCATTTTCTTGTGCACAAAATCACTGCTCTGACACACCTGGCTCCATCTCACTGCCGTTAAACCGATTAATACAACAAATGGTATTTTATAATAAATACATGTCACTCTCATGATTTTAACTGGTCTTTTGATTTGTTTCCTATTTTATGTTGTTTGGACAGACTGATTTAGACAGTTAAAAATCCACTTAACCATGATACATTGTGACTGCCTGACAGACAATAACATTGATATATATGACTAGATGAATCTCTAATTAGACTTTGGCAGCACTGTCGCAGTCAGGGAAAGTTTCCCCAAGTACTCCATTGAAATGATATTTTATGCAACCTCATGGAACAAAGGCCATTTTTAATTAAGTAGGTCCCTTCAAAAGGATGTTAAACTTAAAGCCTTTTTTTTTTTTCAGTGGCCTTTGCCCCTGCAGTATCTGCATTTTCGGATACACTCTTTGGTAGCATGACTTGAAGTGTATATTAAGAGGTACATAAAGCAAACAAAACAGGTTAAAAATTGATAACTGAAGCTTGCCCTGAATGCTATATGTAAAATTAATTGTAAGTAGGGAAGCAACAGTCATTTGATAAATTATTATTACTTATATAGTCAAGCAAAAATGGAGTTTAGAACCAGACAATGATTGTATGATTGCATAATAATATCAATATGCTGTAAATCTCCACTTTTATGAACACTCCAAAGTAACTATAGAACAGAAGAGACTATTAAGCAAATGGAAAACCTATTGCTTAATACCATCTCCCAAAGATACTTCAGGTTAGTTTCAGAGCTGGAGAGAGGCCTCTCAGAGGTCTCTGGATACTGATGCAATACAAATGTGAAATAAGAAGCATGAACAGCTATGCTGCCGTTAATGGAGATGTACGTCATCTTACTTTAAAGCTGCAAGAGCTACGTGTTAAAATCCACATTGCTTGACTTAACGTTTGCCACAGTAGCTGCACATGAAAGATACAAAAGAGGCAACTGGATTTCCTGTTCTGCATTTGGACTCTTTGTTCAGGTTTCATCAAGGCTGCAGAGAGCAGATGTGGGCACCAGATCTGGAATGCTAACCTGGGAGTATCTAGCTGGCCCATGGATACAAGTGAAACAAAAGCTTTCCCTGTGCATGTTCACAGCTTAGAGAAAGAAAAACAATGAATACACTAGTCCTGTATTCTAGCATTTAGTGAGCAAAGATCCATTTATTCCTAAGTACATATTAAGAAATCTCGAATGCTAGTAGTTGGAATTGTATGTATGTGTATTGCTATACATCAAGGAAAAAAAGAAAGGAAAAGAAAAAGGAGGAGTGGGCTACTGTGGGGAGGAGCAGAATGTCCAGGATGTGTCAAGTGTTTTCCAATCCCATTGATTTCAATGGGAGCAAAGCATTTTTTTGGTCCTGTAGAGATGTATCCTCTAATTAGCAAAACAAGACCTCTTGGACAGTCATTGATGTCTGTAGCAATTTTGCCATTATTTGCAAGAAGTGCTGAATTTGACCGAGTCTTCTCAGACCATCTGTATGTATTGCGAAGGAGGTCATTGTGTGGATTTGCCTATACAAAGTCGTTAGCGCGGTAATGCCAAGTGTGAAGGCAGAATATGTCAAACAGATATCCCGTGTGGACATGTGTGGTAACCTTTAAAGCAAGAGTTAGGCTGTGGTTTATTTTCATAAAAAATAATATATGTGAAAATACAAGTGGAAATTCGCTGGTCCCATTCCATCTGTATTAATTCCGAAAGTAAATGGCAACTGCAACATTTGAGAAGACTTGCTTCTCTCCCATCCTAGGAAGTAATTTTGGATAAAACATTTTTATATAAATTTTTGAGGAAGTGAATTGTAGTAAACTGAAAAGAATATTAATTTCTTTGCAGAAACAAGTTCTATGAACCTCGTAACAGAGTGTGACTAATGGAACTCAAGTACGAAGCATCCTAGAACTGCAAGACAAACGG
The DNA here is from genome assembly GCF_000703405.1 of Apaloderma vittatum. Lineage (NCBI taxonomy): Eukaryota > Metazoa > Chordata > Aves > Trogoniformes > Trogonidae > Apaloderma > Apaloderma vittatum. Next base: position 394,516 of record NW_009736791.1, on the reverse strand, counting down.
TAACTACTTTTTTGACTTCTCTTTTTTGTGAATGCATTTTGGCTTTGTACTAGCATTTAATGAGATTTTCTCAGCAACTCTGAAGGGAGAAGGTAGGTTTACTTGGGTTCTACCTTGTGATTTATGAAGAAGACTCGGAGACTTGGTTAGGATCAATTTATAACACCCAAGCTGATAGAAGCTTTCCATGTGTGATCTTTAAGGGAGTATATTCTGCACCTACTAGCTTAGCACTGTCACGGTAAGCCTTGTCAAGAAAAAAATACACCCTCCAGTGCAGTTTCAGGTGACCATTTCTGGGATGATTAGCTAATGTTCTAGTCACCCCTGTCTGTCTCCATCTCATGCTCTAAATTTATTTGCCCAGGCATTTAAATCCTGGTTTAGGGCAGGAGCTTATTTTTCCACAATAACCCCAATTTGCCTTAAACAGTAGATCCGGTATCTTCCCGACTGATGAAAAAGATAGGAGGCTATTAGCACTGGTGCTATTTATATTGTGCTAATGGGTTTTAACTCTCTCACTGAGCAGTGCTGATGGTTCAAAATAATGACTAGGCAATAAATTTTTAGCTGGACAGGTGTACAAATAGTACCAAAAAGAGAGCACTGCTCAGGGTCAGACTATGAGAAGAATGGTGTCCCAGATGATAATGCAAGATGAAACTGTTTCATATGCTGGTAAGACCTGATGACACATGGTTTTAGCTTTAGCCACCAAGACTTATTTGCTGTCATTAACAAGATCCACATGTATCTGATACTCAGATCTGTCTGAGTCATAGTCGTCTTAACTCGAGAGAGGAGTATCCCTACCAACAATCGACTTCAGTGGGAACTGAAGCTGCACTGAGAAAAATCCTGGTCTTTCGCTGAGTGTTGCAGTCCTCTGCCAATTCCAAAAGCTCCATGAGGCTTCTGGAATTCCTGTCATGACTGCACCAGGTGTGGGGAATGGGAAGACAACTGATTCATCCTGACTTCAGTATAGGACAGCGTAGCTAACTTGTGCTAATTGACCGTAATGTCCTACTGTTATACTGAGCATTGAGTTACTTGTTTCCATCAGTGGAGGTGTTTTTTTTGTAAATATTTCTTCACTAGAAAATTATAAAACAAACCCAAATGTTTTATTTTCTGTCTTGCTACAGAAAGTCAGGTTTTGTTCTTACTGTTTTAAAAATGTCCACGCTTAGCCAGCTCTGATATTCGCACTGCAGCATCTATTTTCCAACAAATCACACTAAGGTAGTTTTCAATAAATGAGGAAAGTATACAGACCAGAAGGTGGAGAGTGAATAAGTTTAAATCAACCGTAAAAAGTCACGTTAAAACTGTGATTTAAAGTCTGAACAAAAAGGTAGATCTTTTTGACCTAAGTGGTTCATCACCTGTTTAAATCACTAACCAAACCTCAGTGAAATTTCTGTACCTGGATAATACTATAGTAGTATTTACTACGTTCGTGCTGTGTGAATGTGGAAGAATCCAGCAGCATTTGTTCAGCAGATACATGTTTTGAGTTCCGTAGTCAAATGGGAGCTATTACAACCTTGCTAACGATAGCTTTCAGTATGATACAATCAAAACATTGTATGCTTTTGCTGAAGAGAGCAATGTCATTGTAAAGGTTGTATGCTTGAGTGGTAGTCTTAAATACCTGCATTGCACACACGTTTTTCCCTCAGGACACTAGGCTTGTGAGATAATATATACAGCACTTCAGAATATAATAAAACACTCGTCAGCTGTCAAACATAGAATTCACCTGCCCCGTGTTCTAGTGTGGATTTATGTCGTCTGATTTGGAGAAGCAATTAAAAATCCTTAAGCCAGCAGTCAAAAAGTTTTATTCTGTACTTGGTTATCACCGTATCAGGAACAGTCCACCAATGGGCAAGATGACAGTTTGGCAAAATATGTAGTTTACCTCCTGGAAGCTGTAGTGCTCGTATGTCCTTCCAGCTACGTTTTTTGTTTGCTTGGTTATCATTGTATGATAGTGAGCATCACATGACTGGTGTTTGATTTGGTTATAATGGTTTTTTTCTTCTCGTTAAACTGTGGAGAAAAGTGACTGTTCAGTCCAAGGCCTTGGATTTTAAATGAAGAGTTAGCTGTTCCTTCATTCATCACTTTACACCTAAATGACAAACCACGAGCATAACAAAGGAAGGTAACACCAGGGTCTTTGTCAGCAGATAGGGATGTACCCGCATTGTTGCTTTGCGAAGACTACTTGGCTGTTACAGAATACCTTCTACTTAATAATTCAAAACACTTTACAAATACTTATATTTTAAGCTTCTTAGCATTCTTGTGCACTGAGGAACTGTTACTTTCCCATCTTGCAAATGAGTATACAGAAGAACGGAAAGTGGAAATGGCTGAGTAGCTTTATCACTTCTGGAGGGTATCGCTGAAGCAGGGAGCTGGTACGTAGGACAGGTTCTGCTGGGATGTTTGCTTTTATGTCAGAAAGCGATGTAAAGACCCTGACTTAGTAGCTTTATTTTGTTGTTAGCCTTTATGCAAGGATGTGACTGGAAGCATTGGTGATGAACAAAAGCAGTCTGTTCTAAGCAACTTGAGGTGGAAAGACATACCCAATAAGAGATGTTTGAAATTATCTTACTGTCCTTAACCCTCCCTTCCCACCTCAGACTTGGGTTTTTTGTTCTTGGATTTGATTAGGGTTGTTATTTTCATTTCAGAAGAAAATTATCTTTAGGGTAAATCACAAGGAAGAGAATGAAGAGGAGAGGTGCAGCTGTTTTTCTCTATAGACAGCTGTCTTGGGGTAAGTATAGGGGTGAAAAGACGAAGAAGAAAAATAGCCTATCCTTATGGTTGGCAAGTGTTGCCACTGTGGTGGTCAGTGGATGTTTTCCACATGTGTACGTGAGGGCAGCAAGGATCTTAGAGCTTGTTTTTCTTCTGTGTGCAGCACAGCACGTTGGCCTAGATTTTATTGCTGTGACCTGAACTCATCTTTGTACCATAGGGGAAATACTTGCCGTGCTTTACAGATCTCAGAGACGGTCTCATTTTCTCAGCACAGAGCTAATATATCAAGCTAATTTATTGCCGTGGTGTGTTGCAAAGCCTATATAATATTGAGTAAACATTGTTGGCTTATACATTAACTGTAACTAAAACCCTGTGCAAACTTTATTCTGGCTTCAGGATTTTCCTTGAAGGAGTGACTAAGAAGGGTAGATTTATTTTTTTTTTTCTTTGCAGTGAGGAAACTTTATTCTTGAACTTGGTAGTTCTGCTAATTCTAGGTCAAGTGGTGGGCACGGTTAAGATCTTTCTGTGTGGATCACTCAGTTGACCCTTTTTCTTTGTCTGGATCCCTTAGTAGTGCAAATATAACTGAATAAAATAAGAATCTAAGTATCTGTCTGCTTTGAAAAGTTGGTAAATCTGCTATGCCTTTGTATGGCTAAGGATTATAATGTTTTGTATGATCATTTAAAGTAGAAAACCAAATATTTATTTCCTTGAACTTTGGTGGAACTCCTTCTCTGAGGATTGTAATATGCTTTTTGGAATTAATTAGAAAATTAAGCACTTGTGTAAGAAATAGCCTTTAAAAGGGAGGCAGGCTATCACCAAGGCATTATTTTATTTGTGGAAAAGAAACAGCAGTATTTGTCAGTATACAGGTTAAAACCATTGAGATTTGATTAAAAAAACCCACACACCTTATGATCATTTGCATTGGTTCTCAATGATCCTGTTGTATAGATGAACAGGTTGAAGTTGTATATTTTGTGTAACTAGCCCAGTATCAGACAAAAAGGTAAATAAGCAATGCAGAAATTAGTAATCCTGATTCTCAGGGCTCAGACCAGCTGAGAGTGCTTTCTGAATACAAGCCGCAAAAATGATACCCCTTAGATTAACAGTTCACAGCTGCCACACTCATCAAGCGGGGAGTGAACGGACGGTATTACGGTGATGCGGTGAAAGTCTGGCTATGCTCAGTCTTGCCTGTATCTGAACAGAGAATGTGTTTGATTCTGGTGTGAGGGTTGTTCAGGTGCTTGGTGCCAACCAAAGTAGTGGGCGCTGATGAGAGGACACAGCAGAGGAATGAGTGTGTGCAGGAGGGATGTAAAGCCCTATCAGAAAAGGTGGTAGAAACACCTTTGCTTTGGGAACTTAATGAGTAGAGAGTGTCCTTGAGCAAACCTGTCCTAGAAAGGGGTGGGCAAAAGCATTTTTCTCTCTGAAATTCCTATGAAACTTTTTTTCCCAGTGTGTACGTTTCTATTCTTTACAGTAACCATATGTTTGAGATTTACGGGGACTTTCCCAGTTTCTCATGTGATACTGTCCCAGTGTCCTGGGAGCATGAAATAACATTAATCAAAAAATGCAAAGGCTCTATTTGTATTCAGGGCATATTGCTCTGCTGAGTAAAATTCATTCTGACCTAACTGTGAACAAACTTTTCAGTGAATGAGCGTTAATTTTATTGAGCAGTGATAGGAATGAAAAGCGAAACATCATCAGAGCTGTTGTTTTGCTCGAAGTGAATATTAATGTCACCTGTTCTGTGTTTCATAATAAACTTAATTTTTGCATTATTAGAAAAAATTCTCTTCCCTGAGAAAGTGCGAAATGTTGCTACTAAGACAACAGGGACATCAGCACTCGTCCTTGAAGAACAATCCTTTGTGTCTTTGGCAGGAGTGTGGCGACCCCAAAATGAGTCACAAAAAAGCATCTCATTCTTTTGTTTCTAAAATTGAATCAGTTTTAATCACTCTAGATTTCTGCTACATGGGGACAAAATTTCTGTGGAAGGAACGCCTACTATCTTTCCCTCTCAACTCATATTCCTTTGTCTTCTTCATGGGAGTACTACTGCCGAGGCTTGATTCGAAAGTGCCTCAGTCTGTACAAAAGCGATGCTTTTCAAGTTTGCTGCAAAACAAAAGACAATTTTTTAATGTTTTTTTGCACTAGTGGAGAGGGAATTGTTTTCTCTTTGTTCTTCAAAGAAAGCCAATTGTGGTGTGTTTTTTGCTTGTTTTTTTTTTAATCAAGTACAGTAAAGAGAAAATCCTTTCATGGAGGATAGGTGAACCAGTTACATGGAATCCCACTGTCATGTCTTTTTGAAATATGACTGCTATTTTGGTATACCACTTTATATATATATACACACATTACTTTGGTAGTTTGGTATACTACTTAGTTTTCTGACTGAGCCTGTAGGTTAGAATTCTACAATGGATCTAGAGTCTTTTCTGATTCTTCCTAAACCAGGAGCAAATGGGCACTGCAGGCCTGATTTAAAACCCGATGAGGTCAATGGAAAGGCTGCTGCTGACTTGGGGATTTGGATCTGGTGCCCGGTAGAGATTGTGTTTTCATGTATGTAAGGAAGAAAACTATTTGTTAGTTTCAGATTACAAACTCCAAATCTGTACCATTCTTTTTAGATCTTGCTCTTGAAAACTGTTACTGTAGTGTAAGAATCATAGAATCATAGAATGGCCTGAGCTGGTCCCTTACCTTAGAGATCATTTGAATCCAGCCTCCCTGCCACCAGGGATGCCACCTCTCGACTAGATCAGGCAACACATGGGGACCGAATGGGAATTGAACCCGCGACCTTAGCGTTGTTAGCGCCACGCTCAACTGACTAAGAAGAATATAGATGATGTTTGAATTGTTCAGGCAACACTAAAACCAAATGCTGTACTTACTAGCACGGAAGGAATGACAAGGCAGCTCATTAAACCCAGTTATGAGTCCACTACATTTTCTTCACAAAGATTGCTGAATTTTGGAGATCTGCTTTCCCAGAATCTGAAATCTATGGTTTTCTAACATTTTTAGTAAGTTCAGGATTGAATCAAGTGTTAATTAAGGTTTTCTTGCAGTAGAGAATATCCATGTTTAATAGTTCACCCGAATGTCTCAAAATCCTTGATGGGTTGAAGAGGGCCTTTGAGAAGGAGCCGAGCAGCTGTGGAACGGGAGCGTAAACCTGCATGTTCTCTTTCCTTGTCCGTGGTTTTACTCAGGCAGCCACCATTCTTCTCATCATTTTATGATCAGCTAGCAACCTTTTTCAATGCCAATTGGATTTTTCAGATAAAGCCACTAATTTCGATTGTACAATAGAAATCAGCTTTCAATGGTATTTCAATTAACCTTGCTATTAAAGAAATTGCTTTTTGCCAATACTCAATGGTTGGTTGACATTCAGAGAACACATGATTCCTTTAATACAATCTGTATTGAAAAAATAACTTGCATTTGTTGTCTTGAACTAGCTGCTTGTAGTTTGTGTGGTTTTCGGTATAGCTGACATACAGCAGACTTAAAACAAATCCACAAATTATTTTGAATTAAAAGCTTTCAAACATTCTCAGCTGTGTTCTGTTCAGTTTGGGCATATATCATGTGTATTGCATGTCTTTTTTTTTCTGTAGATGGCGTGAGTTATTTATCAAACAGATTGCTGAAAATAATACATATGTCTTAAGGCGCAGACAAGCACGCAGCGAGACTTCATCGATGGCTCTAACCCTTTATTGCTGGTGGAGGTCTCAACTGGCAGACTTGGTTAAACTTCCTGGCCCTGCGTGTGCTTTAGGACTGATGTGCAGTGCCAGGCTTGGTGCCAGTTTGTGTGCTGTCTGTGCTTAGCACAAAGAGGAAATAAACTCTCTTGGAATCTTGCTGAAGTTTTTAACATTCAGATGGGGTGGTCCCCAACAACCCCTGGTAAGGGCTGCCTTGTTAACATTCGATGAAATACGTGTGCAGGGAATCATAACTCTGTAGTTGTGTGTCAGGAGAGAATTCAGAGTCCATTTTTTTCCTAGAGCAGTGGGAGTTGACTGTCTTCCCCTGAAATGTTGTTCATGTCTGTCTGAAGGCCAGGTGGCTTTGGAGCAAGCTGGAGTCACACAGCCTTTTGACGAAGCACCGATTATCTGAGATTGGGACATTTGTACAACAGGGTTCCTGCTACATTCCATTGGTTTAGTGCTAATGCGTTTCAGAGAAACAAGGAAAACATAGAAATTCTACATATCCTCCCTGATATAGATCATACTGCTATGCAAGTGACCTATAGGAAGTCAGTGCCACCAGTGCAAATCCAGGAAAACATTTGTATGGATGAACAGATGAACAAAGCATTTGGAGACAGGCCTGAGATCTTTTCCCAGCAGGAAAAAGACTTTGAAGATTGCTGCTGGATTTCCTACCAGAGTAGGATGGCTTTTGTAAGTACTCTCTACATTCTAATCATGCCTTTCAATGAGAGATACTTGGAACGTCCTGAATATGGGCTTGCAGGCTTGAGGTGATTACTTCACTATGCCCATGCTTGCGTTTAGCATAGTATGAATCACTTGATTTTTTTCAAGTAGGTGTTTTGTTTAGCAAAATATTGAACAATTGGGGCTAAACTGCCCAACATGCTCATATGCTGCTATACTCATTTTAAGTGTCCATTTTTGCTTTTGAAGGAAAATAAGCCCACACAGTCTGATGTTAGACATTAACACGTGAGCCTGTATTTGTGAGCAACCTGCAACAAGGTTCAGTCTGTGGATGACCCTGTGAAGATTGCATGGATGGGAATGGAAAAATGCATATGGAAATCATGCACGTTTTGCCTATGAACTTGTTCATACAGGAATCCGATAATCTGGCTCGAGACATTGTTTGAGGGATTTCTGGTTGGCATCTGGCTAAGTGGATTTTATCAGTTGTGTTCAAAGAGGTGCAGCCTGCTTTTAAAATTTCGTTGTTTGTTTTCAGACAAACTCTCTGCCTCCAATTTTCTTTTTCATTCCTGAAGACTCCAAATGTTAAAAACATCCCTGTCAGAAAAAGTGAGCTTTTCTACTTTTTACATGTTTCATTGAAATCTGAGCCAAATGACCCTGCCAGAGTTTGAGGACTTGAATTAACTGAGAAGTAAAGACCAATCTGAAATTACAGCAGATGATAGAATAGAGCACTAAATTAGAATATAATAAAAAAAGAGACAGCCAAGTTGTCAGCAGCATAACAGTATTTTAGATAATCCCCTCTGGGCCATTTTCTTAACAGCAACCAGTTGTGTTTATCCGAAGATTAGTGCAGAGACTTTTGATTTTACAGTGCATGTTCCCCGTTTACTTTTAAAAAATATTTATATGCTTTTATATATATTGCTTAGTATTTCATGTGAGGAAAATAACACCACATTGCTCTACGATTTATTGGCAATGCATTTAATGTTTGGGGTGGGGTCTGTAGTAAAGAGAAAGCAAAATAATTTGGTTCTGTAGGCTGTTTAAATGAGGATTAGAGCCAAATGTTTGGGTCCCAGGAAACTGGCCAAGCCTGGAAACTCACAGTGTCAACTTGCACGTACAGTACATAGTTTAATATTTTATCATGAGTCTCTCTTTTTTCTTTTTTTTTTTCTTTAAAGAAGCTGTGTGCCATTTTAGCTCTGCTCACATGGCAAGAAATCAGCTGAATCAGTTAAAAATAAAAATCTTCCTTTGGCTTAATGTGACAGTAGAGTTTTGCCCAAATAGGAGTATTGATCTACTGTGCTAGGAAGAGGAAAATGGGGAAGGATAAGAGTATGGCTTTGACAATGCTGCCAGGGCCTGTTCCAAGAAGGAGGAAAGGATTTGCCAGCAATTGCAAATAGAGGCTGGTGTTTCTGCTTGCTTTTGAGAGATTTCTCTTGTTTTAATAAATATTTGAATGAAAATGTTAGAAATGAGCTGTCAGAAAGGATTATTATTTTGCACCTGATTTATCTTCATTTAAACAGAAAAGTTGCGTTAAGACAGTGGAAATTTTGAAATGAGAGCAGTCTTATCTGAACTCCCTTTTCTGGATCAAATCTTTGATCAATTGGAAACAGGTGTAAGTTAAAATGAAGCAGGAGTGTTCACACTGAGATTGGCCCTGGTTTAATTAAATTGATTTTCAGATCAATTTAAATTGAGCTGATGCAATTTGCCCTGTTATTTAAATTAGGCCTGCAGGAGTAGTCTTGGAATGAGGATCTGTACACAATATGGATAAGAGTATCTGAATCAGGACCATTATTATTATTTACGGGAATCTACTTTTCACTGAATTATTTATTATTTTTTTTCAAATTAGGGGGTAGCAGCCATAATAGGACACTGGTGTTGGCTCCATTGATAATTACACCATTTTTCGCCTTTTCATAATTGTCCTAGTATGAACTGTGCTATTTTAGCAGAAAGCGTTAATTATTTTATCAACAATTGGCAGACCCTGCTTCAATTTACTGGTTTCCCTTTAACCAAAACAAAGATTACAGGCCCTGTTCCATAGCTCAGCTGCTGAATCTTTACTGAGAAACTTGGGAACCCCTTTCTCGTGAAACACTGTGTAAAGCTTTAAGCACTCTTTGAAGCCGAGTTGTATTAAATGATAGACAAAAAAAGCCCTCTGAAGAATTGGTGCTTAATTACAACTTAATTAGCATAATTATGCATGCTAATAGCATCTCAAATGAATAGCAGTTGTCAGGAGGTTGAGACCATCTGTAAGAGTGTCGGATTAATACATCATTTTTTATTTCTAACAACGCTGTTTGAAAGTGATTTTCATTAATCAAGTTCATTTTTATTATATAGAAAATTTGGCATTTTTCATTATGGGCTATTATCCGTTTCCCCATGCAGTCCTAATACAATACTAATGAGACCCCATGTGGCTACTCCACACTGACAATAGTAGTACAGGTGTATTATTATAATTGTTACAAACAGCACATTGTACCTCAGGACTAGTAGAGTTCTAATCTCAGGATAGCAAGGTTTCCACTTGGTACCTTCCCTTGGGTCCAGTACAATTTCCAGAGCTTTATGAAAAACATACATGTTTGTGGTTATGAGGAAGCAGATTTAAAGAGATAGAAGCGTGTTTGTTTTAGAACCTGAACACTCCCAAGTTCGGCAAGCTGCTTTGGAGATTTTTCTCTTACTGGCTCTACCAAGCTTTGAGCTTAACAGAAATTGCTTGCTCCAAAGAGCTGCGGAGGGGGACAGCAGTGCTGTAGTGCATCCTGTGAAAGCATCAATATTTAGTTAAGAATGTGTGTGAGATCAACTTCTGGAAGTATTATTCACTGTAAAATTTAGTAAGAATAGGGCAGTGGATGTAGTCCTGGATATCTGAACGTCTGTGGAAGAAGTGTATGTGGTCAAATTCTAGTGCTACACAGCATGTACACATGGAAAGTGGCTTTTGAAAGTTCAGAACACCTGCATTTAACCCGTCGGGCAGCCTCTGCTGTCAGACGTGCTGCTGGAAATCCAAAGCCGGATGGTTTAAGTCTGTGGACTTGGTTCAGAGTTGCAGTGCAGCAGCTTAGTGCCATAGCTGACCTTAACGCTTGTGTTTTAGCTTTAACTAATTGGTTAATGTTTGCTTTGGAGAGTCAAAAAGCTCTGTGTAAGCTCTAAGGATTATTTTTATTTAGTGGAGTGTTTGTATATTCATGCCTAATGTTTGATTTTTTTAATTTCTTTTTTCTCTGAATGCACTGGTTTTTTTCAGATGAGATTTTCCTAAGGGATTTTTTCTCTTAGTTTCCCTAAGGAGCCTTCTGAAAACTACAGGCCTTCCAGTAAATTCTGATTTCCTTTGGAGGCCTGACTATAGAATGAATGGAGCAGTTTTGAAAATGCATTTTTAAGGAGAAGGAGTGAAAGGGAGAGGAGGGGAGGACAATCCATAAGGCTGCTCTGCCTGTATTTATCAGGCTGCCAGTGGGAGCTGCACGGTTCAGACTGCGCTTCTAATCAACCCTAAACAAAAGAACATTGAAAATAGCTCAGCTGACACAGTCCTCATCATAACTCAGGACTCAGTGGCAGGCACCAGTAAATCCTGCTCTCTTGTTGTTGTCAGTGAATATATTTGTGCATATAAACCCTTCTTCAACATCTACTGGGGTTAGGCATCTCCATGGAACAACCCCATCAACTTTTCTCCCACTGTTCAATCAATCTCGACTAGAGACAAATGCCCTGTGGCTTAGGAACAGGTGGAGGTTGAGAAAACAGGGCCTGGCCAGGACTGAATGAAGATTGCATGTAAATGAGCAGCATGAATATGTAAAACAAAGGCTCAGCAGAGACTATTTGTCCTGGTGTGCAGCTACTCGAAGCACGATACAAACCCTGGGTAAAATAGCAGCAACATCCCGAGGTTAAACGTCTCTCTGAACATCTTATGTGTGTGAATGTCATTTTATACCGAAAATCCAATGCAGACAAGTGAGATACTGTGTAAATAGGAGCTGGGAATGGTTAGGACAGTACTACAGCCGGTGTCTCTCGCTGCTCTGCTCTGCAGAGTCCCAGCCAGAGCAGGCAAAGTCCTCCATGGTTCGAGCTGTCTGCACGGTATATAATCCGATTATTTCTAAGGTACCTGCACAGCCTCTGTTTGCTAACTCCAGTTAGCTGGGGTGTCTGGTTACTGAGGCAGCCTGGTAACTGCCAGTTTGTTACTGTAAAAATTGAGAGAAATCTATCTGTGCATGAACTGAACACCCAGAACGACACTGACGGTTTCCACAGCGAGGTCAACTTTAAGCAAGCTCAGAACCGCTCCCCACCAACGTGGGGGGAAGTGTGGGGATCTGGCAGCTGGCTCTATCCTGGGCATATGCGCTCGGTACTGGGCATCTTTTGTTCGGGGATTTCAGAGGAGGCTTAATTGTGTTGCTGTGGATAATGTTTTCTGATGTCATTAAACATCTACTGGAGAACTAAGAATATAACTTCAAAGTAATGTCACCTGTAACATTTGCATTCAGATTTTCTAAGGAGAAGCACTAACAGTTGCTACAGCCCTTGAGTTCTGTAAATTACATTTAACTCTAAATTCCATGAGCAAGGCAAAAGGTGAAGCTCCTTAAAAAACAAACAAATCAATCTCCCCCAAAATACTGAAATGTAAAGAAACTACTAGAATTCAGGAAATGTGTTCCCTTTTTTTGCTTTGATTTTCCTCAATGTTTGATTTAATCATGGGTTTCTGTGGGTGGGCAGCATGCATATTAAGTTTTTTAAGTCTAATTGTTCCATTTTGACTACTCTGTGCTGAAAGCCTTCAGCAACAGTGCCGTTCTCTGCACATTTTTAATAATGTGCTTGTGTGGATTCTTTTGCAAGTCGCTGTCAGATGGGCAGCATCTGACCACACAACAGAACCAGAACGAGTTAGTGCAACCAACCTGAAAATAGTTGGTCAAGTGAAACAGCGCATCTGTGGCTTTTCAAACGCAGTTGTTACGTTGCTGCAAAAATTGTAGTAGGTACTGTTCATGGGAAACACTACGTTATGGGTAATACATCCTGTGGAGGTGATGGAGCCTGTCTGCCGAGCGACATGCGCGCCGAAGAGCTCTTGAGCAACTTGTGCAGGGTCTGTCGTTGATGGGGTGTCAGCCTGAGGGTGGTCTCGGAGGAGTGGGGGCACCTCCTGCTGTTCGGCTCTCAGCAGGGGAGTGCGAGACGTTGCCCGTTCCAGCTGGGGGGATCTCAGTGAGGAAAAGGAGAGAGCCAAGGACCTTGGCTGTATCTTAGGGATATATGACTTGTCTTATCAGCTGGAGTGCTTTTTTCTTTTTTTTCCACTTTTTTTTTGGTCTTCTTTCCTAATGTCTCAGTCCTCTAAAGATCTTGACCCTCAGCTCTAAAAGATAATCCTGGAACAGTTTGTCTCTTTCTGTGGTTCCTCCTAACCTTTTGCTCTACTGCAAAATGCAGAGGGATTCATTTTCACTGATAGCACAAAATGTCATGTTGGGGGTACAAGCAAACCAAGGAATGAAAAGCCTGATGCTGCCGAAATCTTAGATGGCAAAACACCACTCTGCCTAGACCTGATGTAAGGGAGCCGCTTTCTCTGTTGTCAGCTGTTCATTTTGCTTGAATTGGCTTCTAAACATGAAACCCACGGTACGCAATGACTGCAGCCGAGAATGGGTGCAATGGTCCAACTGCAAGAAGTACTGACACATGGGAGCTGGTTATTAGTTCACATGAAAAGAATCACAGGGTGGAGGTTATAAGTGGAAGCAAAATATGTGCTGCAGATGGCTGTCTGTTGACATTGCTATGGACAGATCATGCTTTGCAGAGATAAAAGAGTAATCATAAACTGGATGTCCTGCCAGGAGGGTATATATACTTGAGTAATAGACTTGGGCTGTTCATATTAAGTATGTATTTTCGAGAAAATTGTGGATTCTCAGATTCAGTATTTAGTTCATCATAAAAAGAGCTCCAGGCCATGAAGCTTGGGCCTGAATCCAAACTTTTGCCAGATTTAGCAGATTTGGAAGCCAGTGTTTTCCTGTCAAGCAGGAGTTTCATTGACTATTCTTAAAAAAAAGCAAGAAACAAGCCCCAAAGACCCATCTGTTGTGCAGGCTCCCAGGCTTCAGAGGGCACTTCTCTACCACCTCATAGTTACGTGCTGGTCCGTGTAGTGTGTCTGAGCACCAAGCTGGTGGGGCCAGAAGAATATACTGAGCAGGACTTCTGTGCTGAAAGCACAGTTTGCTTTGTGGTCCCAGGAGGAGAACTTCCCTAGCAAAGGAGTCACTAGCACTCTTTATCTATTTTGCTCCGTTGTTCTTCAGCATCTGTGCTGAGCTTTTCTTGTGTTATGGTTTTGACTAGAAGAGTCCCTAAAATGTGGCTTCGGGGCTAAAACCTGCTATATAATGTCCTACAACTGTTTTTTGTGTGGCAATGGTGGTAGGATTTTGCCAGCAGATCCCTAATATCTCCTTGTAGATTAGAAACATGTTGCTGAAATATTTGAGTGCGTTTGAAAGGGTTCTCCACAGCTGGGGAAAAGCACACTTGTTGGGCTTTAATAAAAGACCTGTTAGTTGTGTGCTTAACAGTGTTCTTATTAATGCATAAAACTTCCATTGTTTCTTAATTTACTTGAAAGGGTTATTTAGACCCTTAATTGCCCTATAACAATATAGTGATAGCAAGTTAGATTTCAATCAACATACTCATGAATTGCCAGTATTTTAGCAATAAATTGCTAGCTAATAAACTTGTAGCTTCCTTTGTAAATGCCATCTAAAGGCCTAAACATTCCTCGCAGAGTTAATTGCACATTTAGTGCTCATGTAATTTTGAATTAATTACATGCCAAATGGATTTATGTTGTATGTACTTAATAAACCTTGGTAAGTGCCCTTTTAACAATCACTTGGTATTTAGGATCCTATTTGTGTAAAAAGAATGACTTATGCCACTGGTTCATGTTGCCTCTACTACACGCTTACAAGCTTGCTGTAGTGCCTGATGGTTTGTGTGGGATTCACAGCCAGAAGCTGCAGAATTAAACGGGCAGCGATATGACTCTGGTGGAGATCTGTGAAGATTTACTGTATCCCAGCTTGGTCTCCTAGTCAGGAGATGAAATCTATATAGGGTTGTGCAACCCAGAGCGCACTAGAGTGAGCAGAATGGTTCGTGCTGGTTTTATTTTAGGTTTGGGCTGTACTGCGAACGTAGAACAACTCTGAAAGCAATACGAGGCACTGCAGCAACAGTAAGAACCAGTGGCAAAACAAGAGCAGCACCCTGCTGAAATGGAAGAGAAAATCCGAACCAGATTGCTTATTCCACACGCTTTCATGACATACCCTTTTGTCAGCCTCAGACTAGTGACTTAAAGGAAATTTGCTTTCTTTCCCAGCTAAGTACTTAATGTAAAAATTTAAAAAGCTTTAAATCTGTCAACGCTGGTAGTGTAGACCTACATTATAAACACAAGAAGCACAGAGATCTAGGTAAATAGACAGATAAACTAACTTTCAATGCAAAAATTGCTCCCAGCGTTGATCTTTTTTAGGTCCTTTTGCTTTTGAAGCATTAGGCATAAAGAAACTCACTCAAAACCTTGTGTGTGTGTTGTCCTGAAGTTCTAGGAGCTTTATTTTGTTTTGAACATGCCAGGAGCAGTGTGTAACGTGTTTGACCTTGTGGCTTTGCACATACATGCATTTAGGGGTTTTTATCTCGGTTATAGCAACCCACTCCTGAAAGATTTTGCAACCTTTAACACACAAATGGTAACCTGTAGGCTGCAGGCTTTTAAAAATTCAATTATTGACCTTTATTCGTTTTCTCTCTCCTCTGCAGATAGCACATCATTTAGTGCATTTTAATATGTACCGAGTGCTCAGTAATAATATTTCAGGGAGATATCGTTGTCAGGTTGTAGCGATATTCAAGTGTTCATGTGACAGGAATTCCCCTTCAGAATAGTGCTCCGAATAGCAGGCTTTTGCCCTCTTTACGTAGAGATAAAGGCTGAGCGACTTGGGAATACAGAGGCAGGTCAGGGGGAAGAGAAAAGGGCAACAATAAAATGAAAAAGCAGTTCCTTAGGGCCTGAAGTGGAGTTCTACATAAAACAGAATTGTATAAGTTCTTCCACTGCTGTGAAACTGTCTGATTTCCCTTGTTGTCAAGAGGTCGGGAAGGCAGGTTTACAAGCACCAGATAACTGATGCAGCAGTATTTCTAAATATGTTCCTTTTTCTTGTCCCGGTGAATGCCATTCAGTTAAACTGTTACACCAGCACACTTGAGGTGTCTGAATAACCAAGGTGTCTGGAAAGGTGTCATCTCTTACTTTGCTGGATACTAGAATAACTTGAGTGTAAATTTACTGGCATTATACAGGAAAAATAGTGCTGTCTTTTGAAGTCCTCATGAGAGATTGGTGCTGTGTGACGGAGCAGCAGTGTACCACGGAGCACTCATATTGCAGGACAACAGACCACGCCGCTAGTTAAACATCTCGAGTGAAGCAAAGGTAGTTGCCAAATGCTAAAATCGATGGTTAGTTGATAATGCCAGTTGCAGAGCAAACCTAGGATATCAGGTGTTGAATTCCGAGTTGAAAAGCTCTCTGTTTACGTGTAAAACTCCAGCAGATATGAATAGAAGAAGAAACCACATCTTAATGATCTCACAGCATATGTTTTTCATGACATGGGGAAATCAGGTTTAGACTGCTGTCAGATACAGTCTTCATTATAGCTCCAAGCTCAAACTCACAACCAGGATTAATTTTGCTTGTGCTGTATGACGTGGAGAAGCAGATGTATCCCATATATTAATGAGCAGTTCGGCTCATCAGGGAAGCAGTATTGCCAAGCCCAAATGCTCAAAGAACAGAAGACTGAATGACAACAGTGATAATAACTGTAGAGTTCTACTTCTCACGTTTCGAAGCACCTTTCTTAATTTTTTTTGTCTTCTGAGTCTCTGTACCCAAGTGAGCTAGAAGTTAAGGCTTTCTGGAGTTGAGCAGTTGTCTTGACTTAAATGCTGCCTCCACTGAGATGTGCAAGAGAGTTGCAAAACTGACAGATCATTGCTTTAGTACTTTTTAAGTATTTTCCTAGAGGCTTGTTTTATATTCCAAAGTTAAGCTTATCAGTTAAAAAACACTGTGTGCTAATCTCCAGGACCTTTTTGTAGCCTGCTACTGGGGAGGGCAGGAAGACTCATCTATATGCTTATCTCTGTAAAGTGCCCCGTGGAAGGACACCCATCAGGCTCTCCTCACCGGTGTTACTGTCCTCTGGATGTTGCCCTCAGAGGTGATCATTAACCAGAGTCTTCCTCATCAGAAAGTTTTCTTGCTGCACAGACTTAGAGGGGTGGTTCCTAGCTGGTGAGCTGTGGTGTCTGGACGCTACACAATGTGCATTTTAAGCCTAGTGCTGTGGAGGTGTGTTTCTCCAACTCTTATTTGCTGCTCTTGCCAGCCTCAGTTTTAGCTCTGCAGTTTACTCTGCTTGTATGGGAAGCATCTTATAACATTTAAGTCATTTAGGTTTGAGACACAGTAAGCCCATTCTAAAGAAATTTTGACACCTTTTTTTCAAAAATATATTTTCTCCAAATAGAAAATTTACCTCATAGTTTAAAACGAGGGGAAAAAAAAGTTGAAAAACTCTACTGGAGATTTTTTTTTTTCTAGGTAAAATGGCTCTTGTATAAATGCCAAGGTTTTATTTTGATGTTTTCCAAGTAAAGCTGAGGTGCCTTTGGTTAGTACATAAACCAAACTGAACAAAAAACTCATCTCCAAACCCCTACGCTAGAAAAGAAAGTTACATAAAAGAGCTAAATATTTTCCATTGTCACCAAGTAAATTATTTTCTCTTTGTTTGTTTCATTCCGAAAAGTGAATCTCCCCAGAACTAATGTAGTTATAAAGGTCAAAGAATGAACTAGTGCAGAGGGAAATTTAGGGAGAGAATAAATGTGGGACAGTCAATGAGGTGAGGAGATAAACAAAAACTGTTCCCTGGATGCCAAAGGTTTCACAAAGGGTCTCGCATTAGTTGTGCTGGGGTTATGCATAGAAGATTTAAAGCAACCTCTGCCAAATAAGCAAGAACACACTACAGTATGGACACTGGAGGAACCTGCAAGTTGTATTAATTATCCTCACTGATGTAAAGATGAGAAAATTTGGGCCGGGTCCTAAAACGTAAAAAAATTTGGTTAAACATGTAAATAATAAAATACATTGAGACTTTCAGGAAGATGCCAGTACTCACCTGCCTACAGAACTGAAGGTTTTGAACTGCACTAAACTCATGAAGCACTGACTCGCTGCTGTTCTTTACCCCAAAGAAGATAAAACATGGAAGTTTCAGAATCTCCAGTTTAACTTCATTACTGCTGTTTTCCTCAGTGATTCTCCTCATAACTGAATGGTTTTGTTTTGTTACCTGGTCAGTATCTAAAGGACTTGCCCTGTAGCAGGGTATATCTGTCATGAGTATTTTCTTTTCAGAAAGTCAGACTCTGCAACCGGTTCAAGACATTCACTGTGGTGGAGCTGTGTGCGGTGTCTCCTTGGTAATTAATAGAGAGGAATGTGCGGTAAGAAGAGGAAGGAGACAAATTCCTTTCCAGGAGCACTTCTTTGGGCAGAGTCGTGAGTTACAGTAGCACCCAACGACCGTGCAACGCCCTGTCCTGTCTGTCCCTTTCCCCAGCAGGTCTAGGCTGCCTCTCACCTTATCAAGCCTGAGTGAAGTTTGGGGGGGGATGTAGGGGTCTCTCAGCCACATGGCCGGAAGACAGAGCAGGTTCTACACTGGAATTCGGGGACCTTGGATGCTTTCACCATTTGAAGGCGTCATCACTGAACACTGTGTATGAGCTAAATGCCTGCTCTCTCCTTGAAATCCATTAGAAAGCCTTCAGAGCAACAGTCCCAAAGATCTTGGATTTACCACGTAATTTTCCTTTGCTAAATGACCTAGAACAGCAACGGATATCACTTCACAAAAGTATAGTTAAAATTAACAATGCAGGCTGCTGCTGAAGAATTGCAAATGCTAGACAGGGACCCAGCTGCAACTTCTTATGCTACTCAAAGGATTTCTGTGTGTAAGTTAAGTTACTCACATCATTAAGCATTTGCAGGAACATTCTCCATACTTATACATCATCAGCCTTTAGAATCTTGTTAGCCCTGACCCCTGGAGCTCTGCTTTGTGTTCAGGTGGCTGGCTCTGTAATTCATCCGATGCTTCATGACCCAGTTGTGCAATGTTCCAACTTTTCTACGTTTAGTACATGCAGTTGCATGCAGCAAAGTGGCCAAAAGGTGAAAACAAATAAACTCATATGCTGGATGCTTTCTGTGTCGTGCAGCCAGAGCCAGACCACGAGTTGCCAAGGGCTCTGGTGGGCTCTGGCTGACCTGACATCTTCAGCTGGTCTTCAAGTCAGGCTTTTCATACTAAGGTGAAAACTCCTTGTAGGTTAGAGAGGACCAGAGTATTTACTGTTTCTAGCACACTGCGTGTCTGTACTTCTTCTGAGTATACTTCAGGCCAAACAGAATTGCTACGTATCTTAATTAGAGGGTGGAAATAACCAGTAGGTCCATCTTCTGCAGAAATTTCTCATGTGGCAGATCATGTGCTTATTTTCTTGTCATTGCAAACTTCACAGCTTTTTTGACTCAAAAATCATGATTTGGAAAAGGTTTTAACATTTCAGATCATATTCCTTTACTTATAAAGTTCAGTGCTATAAAATAAAGCTGGGATTTTTTAATCAAATAATTATAGCCGCTAACATAGAACTTTGAATTTTCAGAATTGAGAAATTTTCTTTTATTTATCAGCTATACACCTTAATAATTTTTCTGTCAAGGTTTTCTAAAGGCTTATTCATCACTCTTTTTAGTGTGTGTATGTCCATTGCATTCATTCCCAGTGACTTTGGTTTTGGGGCCTCTTTCAGAAAATTCAACAGATGACATGGGTGTCAAGGTTAAGTGCCTTCAAGTTTTGTGAAAACAGGTGTGTGTGTGTGCACTCAGCTCTCACTAGATGCAGGAGAATCTGTTCAGGAGCTCACATTTGACACCAAAAGGAGGGTAGAAGGTAACTGCCTTAAGTTTCAGTGCTCACAGGATGATTTAACTAAAAATGTTTCTTTTGATCCTGTAATTTTCCAAAGCTTGTTATGTGCGGCCTAAGAAAGAAATGAAATGGAAACATAAACCCTAAACCTTTTGAAACTATCATTTAGAATTACACAAAGGATAAAAGAAAAAAAAATGTAGTAAGAAAGTTAATGTTTTGCCATTTAGAAATTAAAAATATTGGAAAAAAATCTTTGTGGAAAGTTCGGAAAGGTGAAAATTAGTTCTCGCTATAGAGTGTTAAAAGCACTCCTAAGCATTTGGCAGTGTTTTTGTTCATTTGGGGTGGTTTTTCATGGTTTTTGTTTTTTTCATTTCTAACGGGCTGTCACCTAGTTGCATGCCCTTCTGCACAGTGTGCAGCCCGCATCGTTACATGCGTTCCCGACCTTCCCACGTTTCTGACGAAAGCACGTCCATGGACATGCCAGTAATCTTGATTCCTCGACCAATGCTGATCTTCCTGGGAGTCCAGTTTTCCTTCTTTAAAGCAGAAGGTGAGGGCGAGCCAGGGAATCAAGCCTGAGCTCCATCTTCGACATCTGGAAGAATTCGGCAGCAGATAGTGCCACGAGGCCTGCTCCAACGCCCACAGAAAGGGAACGTTCCCCTGGTGCTCCTGGCCCTTCATAACCGACATCTGTGTCGTGGGTCTGACAAAACTCCCAAACACCCTTGCTCTTGGATCCAGAGAGCCAGGATTAAAAAAGTGGGATTTTGAGTCCTCGTTTCAAGGTGTTGTTAACAGTGCCTGTTTGTTCTTGAGCCTGTCAAATCTACTGACAAATGAGGGTGAAGACATCTCCCCTTCTTTTTTAAAAGCCAACCAAGTCCCTTAACTCTGTTGTTGTCATAATGTAACACAGCCTTGTTGATGTCAAGCCTAGCCAGGGTATGCTTGGCTTTAGAAAAAGCTGTTGAGGTGTAAGAGTCCATCCTATTGCTAGAACAGAGAAATCCGTTTTTATTCCCAGCCCTCATTTCAGTGTATTCCTGTTGGGTAACTTCTTGTGCCTCAGTTCCTCATCCCAGACAGCGCAGGTAATAACATCTCAGTGGTCTGACCGAGCCCAGGGTAACACACCGTCAGAGGTACCTTTCTTTGGCTCAGATTGTGCTCTCCTCTCTGAGAACAGCTGAGGGCTCCTCTGCCAGCAGGAGCTTGAGCTCACCTGGTCAAGATGCTTCCTTTATAAGGAGGAGAAAGTGTCATTGTTGACTGATATTGTTGCTGGCTCCAAACTAGCTAACTTAACTTGGTAACATACGTTTGTAATTACGCAAGTTTTCACTATAATGGATAGTTTTATTTAGAACAGGATACGTCATAGCTGGTTAATAAAATTAATAGCGGTGTATTTGTGTTGTGTATGGCAAGGCCAGAATGGGAGGGGAACTCCTTGAAAGGCAAGACGAGACTCCTGATGAGTACCTTGGAACAAGACCAGCCCAGCTGGCACCTCTGGATTTCATTGGCAGGTAGTGCTGCAGGCAGAGCGGCGATGGCTGTACACGGCCGTGTCTTGAGGTAGACATTAAGTTTTACAGTACAGTGCTACAGAAGTTTCTGCTTTTTTTTCTGGTGGCAAATGGTTTTTCTGGTTTGCTGAGAAAGGAAAAGCTTGATTCACATTCACTGCAGACAGCTTCTTCCTCTGCTTTTGACATTTAACCCTATGCTAAGGGGCCCAGAGCCTGCTAAATCTACGGCCTCCCCTCTCAGCACTAACATATCGTATCAAAATCCTTGACTTTGAGCAACCAGGGATTAAAGTGAAACAGAAGTTGGAGAGAGTGAGTTTCTCACCGTCTCTCCCCTTCCATTATATTCAAGCCATGCTTCCTGCATCCGCTATAAATATTTAAAGCAACAGTAGCCGACGTTTAAAGATTGGGACGGAAGCAGAAACCTAACCGTGTCTGCGCCTTCCTTTGCAGCGTGCGGCAGCTCCTCAGCGTATTCAGCCAGAGGTCGTGTGCATTCTTGATGAGGTCGTTTACCCTCTGCTTGCATGGGAAGCAATATGAAACTTCAGTGAGAGTTTTAATTGCTAAGCCATGGTTTATAGCCTTGAATGAGTTGGGGAAAGCTTTATAATAATATATGTCCAGGCTTACCAGGCAGTCATGGTTATGTAAGAAGTTGTAATTAGTGAAAAGGCTGGAAAATGCGTCTCCATTTTTAGAGCTTCCATACAATAAATACTGATACAGTTTCTCAATCTGAAATTTACTTTTATCTCTCTTTTGGGTGCCTGTTACTTCTAGAGTGAGAGCTTTAAAAAAAAGTACTGGGAAGACAGGGAATTAAAGTCTAAGGATAAATTAATAAAAAATCCAAATGCTGAAAACATGGAGTTCTCAAATAATATTCCCAAACTGATTTACTTTCCCCTGTTTTGGAACCAAATGCCTCTCTTTGTTCTATGTCATGTTAGCTACTTTCTGAAAAGTTATTTTGAGCACAAGGATTTTGCTGAGGAATTTAAGAAGTCCGTGACCTCTCCTTTAATTTCTCAACAGTCACTTTAGAGGCAACAGCACTTTTAATTATGTGTACATCACAGCACCAGTGTAGAATAATCTAACAACCTGTCTTCCATGCACACTGAAGAAGTACTCCCACAGACAAACATGACAGCCCTGTTAAAGTGGTACCTATTTTTGTCTCTACTTGATGTTCTGGGATTCATTCATTCGAATGTCTTACTGAAAAGTGGAAATTCTGCAGCGCTGCTTTTTTTTAAATGATTATAATCAATGGTTGGGCAGGGAGGAGAAGCACATACAATGGAGAGGAACGTGTGTGTATTGCAAAAGAATTTTCTTGCATGTGAGAGGTAGTAGAGAGAAAAATACTGTTTTTATCATTTTTTCCCCGCTGTTTGTTACTCCACTTAGACATGAAAGTATTTTGTTTGAGTTCTCACTTCACAGTACTTGAGGCACGAAATGAGACTGTTCATGCCAAGAGAATCATAACAGCACAGACTAACTTTCAGGTCTGTGGATTCTTGTATGAAAGATATTTGGTATCACACTTTTCATCCACACCACACATTTAATAGGTGGTTTATTACTACTTATGAGGGGTCTAAGGTTTCCTTTGGGCCTTGGAAGGGCTCACATTTGGACAGTGCAAAATGCCAAGGTCTTAAAGACTGATAAGCATGAAGTCTTGTTCTTGGAAGACCATATTGACTTGTATGGTGAACAAGCTTGTTACTGTGATTTTATTCTGGATAAAGAGGCATCTGTAGTAACTCAATGCAGCCTGAGAGAGGCTCCTTAGGACTTTTGAAGATGACGTTTGATTTGCAGCCAGAATAACAGAGTTCCACCTAGACAACAGACCAGGTTTTTTTGGCTAAAGCTCTCTTTGGGAAAAGATCATATCAGAAATGATTTGAAGCATTTCCTGGGGCATTTAGTAACATCTTTAAGAACCCTATTTAACCCTCTGAGAGATCAGTGGAAATTTTTCCTCTGACTTTAGGGTGCTTAAACAAATCATTTATTTTCTGTTCTTTAAAAACAAAATCTTCCTGGCCATTGTTTGTGTTATTCTTCCTTCTTCTATTTCTACCACTAAACTCTTGTCTGGTATTAGTCTTTTAATCTCCATGATAAGAAAGAAAAGAAATGTGCTGATAAGTGGAGACTGGACAGCGGATATATCAGCTCCGTGATTACCCTACTATATTTGGACGCTGAAACTGAGAAGTTGCTGCCAATTGCAGCCAGCCCATGGGGACTGGTGAATTCTGTCAATGAATGTTGTTCGATTGCTTTTTTTACTAGCGGCTGTCGCTATCTTTTTGGACCTACTAACACCCAGGTCGATAACTAAAAGGCTGTGTGGATACAGAGATTTCCTCTGCTTCCCAAGTTGATAGCAGAGGTTATGTGTTATAAATCGTGCGCCGTTATGTGACGAATCTGGATTGTAATGTGAAGGAGACAAACAGCTGGCATACTTTTCTAAGCTGCCCTACCTGGATTAATTATACTATGTTTCTAATTGGTGCTCTTCTGTGAAAAGAAAAGCTGTGAAATAATTCCTTTTAGAAAAATGTTTGACCTGTAGCCCTCAGTTGTCTTTTTACAGGGAAATGTAAATCAGGTGGCATAGCTGGTCTGCAGAGGAACCCTCAGGTTGGCCGGAGCTGCAGAATCTGTCTCTGATTTTGGTAGATTTGTCTGAAGTGTTCCATGCTGTCACATCTGAGGGTTTGGTTAGGCCACCAAGAAAGCCAGGTACATTTAATTCAGGTCAGGATTGGAAGCTTTTTTAAAGTTCAGGACTATTTCTGCACATACACAACACCCCCCCTCCCAACAAGCTGCTTGTGTGTTCTGTGGACAAAGCTGATTGAATTAAACCTGAGTCCTTTCCTACTGTCTGATGCCAGGAGTTAATGAACTGTTGCCTGCAATGTTTAGTGCTGTGTGTAATCAGTCACTAATTGTAGAAGCAACTGATTTCAGGGAGTTATGGCAATTATGAAACGCTCGTAATGTCAGGAGTGTACCAAAACAAAACAAAAAGAAAGACGTGCTTTTTTTCTCTGCAAAACTTGGCAACACGGCAATGAAGCGACTGGGGTTTCAGGAGGAAGATAGTAACCTCTTTTCTGATTCTCTGTAGAACCGGAAAGTGCATATTAAGTATCTGTCTTAAAAAACCAAATCACTAGTCCTGCCTTTGCAAACAACGTTAATCTAAAAAGTTTGGAAGCAATATTACTTGTTTTCAGTTTTGAAGGAATTTATGCTTTCAGCTCACCTGATGGCATGTCAAAGGATTAACCCGGCACTGGGCATAGGTGTGGGGGGACGCGATGTGTTAATTTCCGTTCCTTTATGAATCAATCGATAAACAAACTGTAATGTCACTATAAATCTTAGAAAAATTGCCTGCTAAGAAAATGTGAACGTTTTTATGCAGTTCCTGCTTTCAGCAGCCTGAGTAAAGGATAGCCCTGAAATATGCTAAGTCTGAATGCTAAGGTTAAATCAGCAACGTAATCAGTCAGACTGGCTTTGCCTTCAACATGCAAAATTAATACCACCGTAGGATCTCTCCGTCTTGCCCGCGTTGCGCACTGACAGCACCTCAGAGAAAGTGGCAAGGCAGCACGAGGTACCTGAGCTCTGCTGGTGCCCCCTCTGCTTCTGTTTGATGCAGATTTATCACACTAACAGGCTAAAATCTCACTAAGCTACAGAGAGCTTTTAAGACAATTATGCTGCAGTGTCCCCTTTCTGCAAGAGTCACAGTCATAATCTCACTAAGCAGCAGTGGAGGAGCAAGTTGGATAATTAATCTGCAGTCTTTGCCTCTCATTCATAATGACTTGCTTGCTTGCTTAAAAAATGCAATGCATCTCCTAGGTGGCTGGCTTTCTTAGTCCTTGTGTATTTTTGATCTGTTTTTTTTTGTTTGTTTTTTTTTCTTCTTATGGTTACAGGTAAGTACAGCTGTGCTCACAGGCCTGGGGGAAGCTGAATACATGAGACTGTGTACTTGGTGTTTCCAGATCTGAGATCATAACTGATTTATGCAATCATCAGTGAGGTTCTAAGCAGTCTCCTGAAGTGCTGAAGTTTCCAGAGAGAAGGGATGTGCGGGATCTTGTAGCTCAATGCAAAATGCTTGGGCAAAAACCTTCTCTTTGTTTCCCTACTCCTCACAAACGTGAGCAAATTAGCATGTGTTCAAACCAAGGAGATGGTGTCATCGGCAGTTTTAAACACAGTTTTCTGTCAGTGGAAAGGTGGGGAAAGATATATTGTGTTGTTAGATTATCATGGTTAACCCAGTACTGCTTCTTTGTGGTTGGTTGATGCATTGCAAAGCTTCTTTCTTCCTGACTACCTGGGCTGTAAAACTGTGTGCAGCATCCTGCCAGCTAACAGGACTTCATTTTCTCTCTCCAAGAGAGGAAATGTTGTCTGAAATAAAAAGTATGGAGATCCCCACACAAGCCAATATACTTGTTTCAATCAAGTATATCAGAAGAATGAATTTGTCAATTTATTCAAACTGGGTCAGCAGGAGATAACAAGGTAAAACCACTTACCTGATGGTGGATCTCTGTGAGCCTGCTGATCCAGGGAATCATATCCTAGCTGTTGTTGTAAAAATCAGTAAGAAAAAGGAAAGAGCTTGAAGGAACTGAGAGGTACTGTGTCTGTGCTATTTGTGTAGGCCAGTTCTGCACATGACTACTGACCTTCTGTTGGCGGGTCTGCTTTTGTTGTATTTTTCAGACATTTTGGGGAAGAAAAGCTCAGCTGCACGCAGTGCTGGTGAAACTGTGGCAGTTTCTAGTAGCTGATGGTCTGGTGATATCAGATTTTAGGTTACACTATTTCATTTTAATTTTAGCAATAAGCTGTATTGAAGAGCTTTTCTTCTGGTAGCACTTATAGAAAGGAATAGAAAAAAGGGAGAAAACTATTTATATCCTTCAATTAAGTTTGTTTAGTGTCCTTATAGACAGCATCAGAACATGAATTTGAGGCAAGAGATACATCAGATATATTCTAATGTAGTTTTTAAAAGGAAAAAAAAAAAGACTTAGTGAAATTCTGATATAGCTACAATATTGGCAACTCCAAGCATCAGTTAATGTTTTCAAGGCTGCATTGCCTGATCTAGATGAGAGTCGTCCCTGCCCGTGACAGCGAGGTTGGACTAAATGATCTCTAAGGTCCCTTCCAGCCTAGGCCATTCTGTGATTCTATGTTTTATCCAAATTGCTGTTAGTAGTTTTTAGTAGACTTCCTGTGAAAGTGCAGTTGCTAAAGAAATGCAAAAAACAGTCATGCCTTCTTGGATCTATACCATATAAACCACAGTGGTTTTAACACACTAAAACTGTGAGATTAGTTTCTGGCTGCTGAAACCCCGGGTCCAGGCCCTGGTGCTGTGTGATACCGGCTGGGCAGATTGTGTGCCTGCCCTGGGGAATGATGGCACACAGGCTTGTAGGGTAGGCGGTGGTGGGTGTGGAGACGCACTCAAAAGCCATCTTTCCCTCTTCTTAGGACGCGCTCGTGCCTGACGAGCACCGAGGAGGAGCAGGGCTTGCAGGGGTGAAGAGGCTGGAGCCATGTCTTTGACGTGTGCGTGCATTTGCAGCTCGGCTGAGGTCAGAGCGGAAGAATGCTGCTGTAATTATGGCTGCAGGCAAGGGCTAAGCATAATAGGAATCAGGGTCTGGCTCAGCCAAAGATTTCCTGTATGATCCTGGTCAAGTCACTTAATTACTTTTGCCTCATTTCTCAGTTGTACAGTGTATATCCTAAGGCTTCAGTTACCTGCCTTGTCTATTTAAATCAAACTCTCTTTGAAGCCAGGACTGTACAATGAGACTATACTGTTAATTGGAGTCTCTGGGTGATAGTGTAATTGTGTGTAGTGTAATAACAACATTTCCCTGCAATTTGCATCAGCTTTGCCACTGAATCAGACCTCTGCAATGCTTACAGTTTCACACTGCTCCTGTTGCATATCAGTGCACAAAACTTAACGCTGGCCCATTAAACGTGGGCTAATCTCACTCAGGAGGCTTATCACTGAGTTCACTAAAGTCAAAGGCAGACCTCTTATTTATTATTTTCTAGGGCTGAGATTTCCCCCTAAATCCCTTCTTGCACCGGAGAAGTGGAGCAGGTCTGCTACCGTGTCCCTGCGCCCCTGGCTGCAGATGGTGAGCGTGCTCTGATGAGAACCAGTTGTCCAGCTCAGTTCCGCTCAGCCCGTCGGGTTTAGGGGTAGCGCATCCATGGTCACACAGTGGGAACTGGTTCCGCTACCTAAAGCTTTGAGGTAAGAAGTTCAGAAAAAGATGAACTAGCCCTTGTTTTTCCCTCTGAAGAGTTAGTGTTGTTTTCAAAGCCTTCTTGCAAAATAAGTAAATAAACAAGTGTCATTTGATTTTAAAGGAAACCAGCAGAACACAGGATTAGCAAACTAACCTTTGCCATACAATGTCAGCGAGATTTTAAACAGTATTTCATGATTTGGGATGAGCTGTCCTGAGAGAAATCACTTTTTTGTAACTGTAAATGCTGCTGAAATGCAAGCTTATGTAAATATTTTTAAATGGAAGGAACACAGACAACATATAATGCAAAGTGTTCGGCTGATTCTGATTGAGATTGGGTCTGCTAGAGTAACTCAGCTGGCTGGGATGGAGTCTATGGTAATTGGGTCTGAAGTGAATGGTTAAGAACGGATTGTTTTCATAATTTTGCATGGTAGCGTGTGGCAAGGGAGAAATCCAACCCTGTGTAAAGGACCTGCACAAATGCCATGGATCTCATATATCCCACTTAAACCCCTCAGAATGGGGCATAAATGGGAAATTAATCAAAGAAATCAATACAAGGTCAAATGGTGTTTGTTTACCCCTGGAGTAGGCAGGAGTGAAAAATTCATTTGCAGTGTAAGTCTGTGAAGTTGAGTGGGTTTTGCTGACTTTCAGAATGAATTTGGCTGGGAACCCAAGAGAATACCGAATAGACACAGAATAAGAAAGTTTACAATTTATTATGTTTTTTGTCAAAAAGCCTCAATTTTTTCCGACATTAGAAATGCGTAGAAGGAGTATTCAGGTTCAAGATTTCCTTTGTATTTTTCAAAATAGGAATATTTAATCCATCAGAAGAGTCACAGAATTCTTTGTATCTGAGTATATTTAAAGCGTGTATGTGTATTTTTTCCTCACCTTGAAAGCAACAGGACTTGGAGCATTTTATTATGGAAGAGGACCTGGAGAATAAGACAAGGTTTTGCCTGTTGTGAAATGCCCCGTCTCAGTCTAGATGCACACTGAGTGGATTCTTAGCTACACCTGTTTAAATCATTTCTGCACCTATTTAAATGAGCAGAGACAGCTCTCACAGTCTTTGATGGTGGGTGAGCAGTTTAACTCTGTGAAGAGTATACTGCAGTTTAATATGGGCAAGGCGGGACCTAAAGCTGCAGATAATCTGCCGTTGCCATTAATCTATGAACTAGTCTACATACATCCTTGCCAGCTCACAGAAACCTTTCCAGTAAAGGTTCATCTATCTGTATGTGTGTGCATATGTGTGTGTGTGCATAAAATATACGTGTAGAGGCAGCTAAGAATTTGCTTGATGCACCTTCTGTTAATAGGAGGAAAGAATATAATCCTTCAGCATAGCCTCTGCCCCCTTTAGATGAAGGAGCTGTGAGATACTCCCTATATAATGGGCTAAATCATACCAAAGCTACTCATTAGTCAAAGTGAAAATTTAAGTGAATATGAATTTAAGTGAATGCATAATTCCATAGAAGAGCTGTGTAGTTCTCTGTCTCACATGTTTATGTGTGCGTATATGTAGATGTGTATCTAGACAGTGGGATGGCTTTCATTGCAGTGGTAACTTCCTAAGTTGAAGCCACATGCAGAGGAAAAGGAGTGGGTATTTGTTTCTAACACTGAACTTTGGTTTATGAGGTTTCTGTTACAGTCAATGAGGAGAGGTCAGTGCCACCAGAGGATAAACCAAAGTGCCTGAAGAAGTTAGGCTATTAACTTTTTTTCTAGCAGCTATATTAGGTGGTGAAAATATTCTCTGAATTTCAGACATGCTAACATTGGTCTTATTTGTATCTGCATCATCTGAAAAGGTAGGATCTTTCTTCCATAGGATGAGACAGACATGTGGCAGTACTTTCATCTACTAAGTTCACTAAAACCCTGACCTGACTGAACAAATTGCTTTAATAAGTGGGACTGGTTTTGGAGTCCATAGTTTGCAATTACTCCTTCTCTTCTTTTGAGTTGCACTAATGCATCTAAGAAATTAACAGCTATAGGGATACCTTAATGCCGGACAAGGAGAATTTCATATGGTCCATTGGTGTCTGTAGGTGCTCTTGATGTTGTTGATAGTTTCTCTCCTGACTTAAACAGGACCAAGATTTCTCCTGAGGAGAGTGTTCCCATGAACAAGGCAACTTGCATGAGTAAGAACATCCGGACTAATCTGTGTGTATCTTTAGATTTCCTTTCAGCACCTTTTGAACATCCCAAGAAGTAAAATAAACGCCACTGATGCATTCATGTCCTTTTCAATTTGTGCAACACAAAACAATAGTTTCCACTTCTATTGTGTGATTTATGTCTCCGTAATGCACAACTAGTGCTTTGACATGCCGCAGAAGAGAATTTATTGGACACGGTAATACTGATAGAAAAATGTTCCTTCTATTTAGATGTCATGACTATTTTCTTTTTCAAGTGAAAATTCTAGTGTCACATACAAATGTTACCTTTTCCCCTGATTATCTTGTACAAAGCTAATAGTTTTGGAATAGATACAGATTTTTAATGCAATGCTATGGTTCTGGTTTATAGAAAAATGGATCAATTACCAAGGCAGGCTTCAAAGAGGGAGACTGCCCTAAGTTATAAATGGCTCAGTCGCTTAATTCTGTCATAATCCTATTTGATATATAGTTCTCAGTGCTGCTGAATCCTTTTAGGGCTCTTTGATCAAGTGAGTACTTTCAAATGTGATGCCTCCTGTCATCTAACCCCCTAAAAATAACACAACTTGCCATTTAATTTCTGGAAACGTTCGTTTTTCCTACTTTTTTTTTAAAGTAGAGAAAACAAAAAGCCTGACTTTCATATTAGTTAGTGTAAGGAGAGAAAGAACGGCTACCAGAAACAAGACTTCTCTTTTTTTGGTTACTATTATTTATTATTATTTATCAGAGGCTCACTCCAGTATTCCTGCTTAGGCTGAAGGGCTGAGCAGAAGCAGAGACAGGATGAGACCAGTGGTTCTTACACTTCAGCCATTAGATGCTGATATTCTAGGCTTCACTGAAGACTTAATTAATTGATAATATCAGATGTATGAGAGATGCCAGAATATCACAGAAAGCTTCTCTTCAGAAGAAATAAATGATTTGGCATTTATTTGGGGGAACCTTACTGGATGCCTTGAAATTCAGCTCTAAGGAGCAGATCTCTGTGCAGTGCCTCAAGTCTGGCTTTTGTCAGCATTCTGATGAGTCTTTTGCAGATCAGGTCATGGGACTCATTAGATGTGCATGTTTGACATAGATCCTTTTCTTCCTCCTCATTTTTAAAAGAACACCAGGAAATTGTACAGTTACTAAGCCTGAGTTAATATTTTTTATATTATTGTGATGTGGTGCCAGAACTCCTGCTTTTCTGTTGGGCACAGTAACTGTTGTAACTGCTAGTCAAAACCTGTAAGCAGGTAAAGTATTCACAGAAATGGAAGATTTAATATTCGGCATATGAGAAGGTCTTTGTTTTCCTTCCACTTTGCAACCACTGCTACTAAGTTACACTGAGCACTGGTATTCTTTCTTCCTGTAACAGATATGCACACAGGTAAGCAGATCCGTCGACTTAACAAAGACAACTCAAGAGAGTGAGTATTGTAGGATCAAATTGTCCAGCCTTGTGCAAGGCTTTCAGCTCTTCTAGTTGGAAATTGGCAGCTCCTGGAGCTACACTTGGCAGTTTCCTGCAGGAGAAGCTTGATCTGGGGCACTAGAATCCTGGGAGGTAAATGTACCTTACTCGCACACAGAAATGGCTGGCTCAGCACCTTCTCTTCTGCCCAGCCACTCATGTTTTCCAAGAGATCGTTTATACACTGGAAGCAGAAAACACTGGAGCAGTGTGCTCGAGGTGTCTTGCAGACCTCTTACTGATGTGAAATGCGTTTGGACTTTGTATTTTGGAAGCTGTGGAGTTGCAGGCTCTGTGGGGAGCCATGGCTCACACGGGCACACCTAGCAGTGGCAGCCTGAAGAATTTACCTCCTTTGCTGTCTTTCCACCTGAGCTCAAAAGCCAATCTGCTCTTGGCTTTACTACACATGACTGTGATTTGTCTTCCTGCAGACATCTCCATTTGAAAGGTAAAGAGAGTAGGTTAAAGCTTCAATTTCATTGTAAATACTCTTAAAAGGTAAATTAAATGTCTGTATCTGTCCCTTAGAGCAGTTAGATTCACATACAGCCTTCCAAATGAAGTGATGGGGGCACAGCAGCCAGCTGCCGTCATGATGGAAGTAAGCTGGCCTGTAAAAAACAATACGCAACAATGCAGCTGCCTGCCACCATAGAGGAGTGATGCTTTCTCCCATAGAAACAGATTCTCCCAACCAGTCCTATGTTCCTGTTTCAGACCAGCTCTCCCTCGGTGTTTAACAAGTCGAACAGACCATCCCAGACATAGTTCCAACCTGTTCAGATGTTATTCTCCTTCTGCCTATAGGTTATTTTATGTTCAGCTGGAAACCTGAGCATTTTGAACTCCTGAACCACCATCTGCTCAATCTATACAGTCTGTTTATCAAAGGGTTTAAGTGCACTGTAAGGTCCAAACCGTTTTATGGAGCCCTGCCAGCTGAAATGAAATATTAGTTGCTGTATATTTTGAAAAACTGTCGCTTTGTAGGCCAAAAGAGCTTGGAGATCCCAGCTGGCAATCAAAGAGCAGTGTCACATTTTTCATGGTTAGAGGCTCCCTTGGCTTCCACATTCTTCAGAAACCCAGCTGATGAATTAGCCAATCAAATTTAGATCTGAATTAAATCCAAAACGCCATCACTGAAGACCTGTATCACCTACAATAGCAACCATTGCAAAAAGCCAGGCCTTGTGAACACAACCATACAAAGTCTCTGTGCAGGATGTTTAGCTTCACAGTCAATAATTCCCGCCTTAGAAAACAAAAGCTAAAGACCAGTGTGATCCAGCAAGCACTTCTTCCGAGGCAGAGATGTCCTCATCTGTCACCATTAAGATTGGAAAGGGTTTACTATTGATTTCTGTGGGTTAAATGCTGGGGCTCCTCTCATTCACCCCAGTCCACAGGGCAGGTCACTGTGGATGAGAGAGAAAGCAGATTTTAGAAGGCTTCAGTCCATGGTCCCATAATGCAATTAGTGACATTTAAGTCTGATTCTGCACCTTACTCGGTGCTCTGGCTAATCCAGTTAAGGCTATGCTCTGAGATTTTGTGTGCTGCTGGAATGAATTGCTGAGCCTTAAACCTGACCTAGCATCAAGTGAGAAACTTACTCTTTTAGACCTTTTATTGCTCTGGATCTTGTGCTGGAGGGGTGGCCGCAGTAACTTTCGCAGG
Organism: Apaloderma vittatum; assembly: GCF_000703405.1. Taxonomy (NCBI): domain Eukaryota; kingdom Metazoa; phylum Chordata; class Aves; order Trogoniformes; family Trogonidae; genus Apaloderma; species Apaloderma vittatum. Next base: position 361,796 of record NW_009736791.1, on the reverse strand, counting down.
CTTTGGACTCATGGGAGCCACTTAGAGCTTGTCTGAGGACGGGTCAGGTGTGCACGATTCGGGAGTGAGAACAAGGCAGAGGTGAACATCGTGTAGCTGAGACAGAGCCAGTGGAAGAGACTTGCTCCAGCATCTTCCTAGTCTGACAGGCCACATGTTCTGAGGTCAGTGTCTCACGATGGGTCCTGGGAGGTGAGCATTGGTGTAAACAAGGGAAATCATAGCTCTCTGTCCTGTGTTCTGCATCTTGCAGTGAACTTCTGAGCTAGCCAGCCCAAAACGTGCGATGTCTGCTCCTGCATTTCGCCCCACTGATGGGAACGTAACTCCTCGTACTTGGCAGGTCCTCTGCAAGATCAGGCCCTGGGGTTTGGAAAGAGGGGGAAGGGGAAAGCAGGATTACTCCTGAGATGAGCTGTGCGCACGCAGCTGTCCTAGCTGAGACACTTGCCAGCCTTCTAAAATAAACCCACTCAAGCCACTCTTTTCTGATCAAAGAATGAAGTGGCTTAAGCTGGATAAAGCCTGTGCTGGTGACAGACTTCACTGCTAGGGCCAGCTCGTGTGTTTCCTTCATTTAGCAATGGCTTTTAAAGATTTCGATTTAATTCTTTGGGTCTTAAACATAAGCAGAAAATTCTTATAGTTAACCGTACATTTTTCTTTTAATTATGGAGTTTGGCAGCTTTAAAATAGAATACCCTCTCCACAATGTTTCCTGTAAAATGCTCTATTAAAATGTATTGTTCTACCTTGCATTCCTTTTTTCCTGCAGCTGGGTTTAACACAGGGTAGCTAAAGAGACCACATCAGAGAACAGTTTGCTCGTTACTTTTCAAGGAGAAATTGTTTCGAGTGAATGTGTAACCTCCAGAGCCCCAGAACACATCTGATTTCCCCTCACCTCTGCTGTGACTTGTCCCATGACATGGGACTATCGATAATATATGTATCTTCTTACTGTACTGCTCAGTACATTCTCCTGTAGGTAGGTCTGGTTAGAAAGCACTTGAAGTTTCCTTACACATCTCCGCTTCCCCAAGGGATCAATGTCTTGATGGATCACATTCAAACACATTCAACATCTCACGGAGGGGGTGTGAAAGGACAACGGAATCGCTTTCACTCTATCCATATCCATTTCCTACTGCACTCCCTGTTTTACAACTATTGGCATGCAGGAGGGAGCCATGCTGCTCAAGGGCACGGGAGGTGGAAAATAGCCGCTGTCAAGGTACAGAAACTTTTGGATCGGGATAGCAAAGGCATGACCTTCTTCTGAGTCCAAGGAGAAGTTAGTGGGGTTTGTTGCTGGCGACAGCGTGTCTGGGTGTACAATGGAGTTGTGGTGGGCTGGGGATCTTTTAGCCTTTGCAAATAAGGCTGGATGCTTGGGTTTCAAAAGGCGATAATAATCTTAGCGCTTTCCGGGTAGGAGTAATTTTCTGAGTTTTTTGACTTTGCATTACGGGACTGAAGGAGAATAAGGCTCCAGCATTACTGGCTTTGATCCTCACTTTGCGGTGAGGCGCAGTGCAGTTGTATGCACCGCTCACTTGCTGTTTCAGCTAGGTGGAGTTTCATGAGTACTAAAAAGGAGAGTCTGACAGACCATAGCCTGGGAGTGTCCCACAGTTAACAGTCACTTGTAAGATGAGTTTTTACTGTGACTCTTGTGGGGGTGAGACTAAATTAAATTAAATTAAACCCGAATCTTCCATATCCGAGATGAGAGCCCCAGCCATTCGGTTTCAGAGAAAGAGAGGAAGAAGCACATCACTTCCTTGCAGGCTTGAGATAGAACATCAAGTCCCCATGAACGTGTCGTAGCAGAATCTCTCCCAGGTCACAGTGATGTATTTTGGATCTGCCAAAAGGAACTTTTGGCAGTGTTAATGCAATTCACTTCAGTTATGTGCGCTTAGGAGTGAATACAGACTAGGCAAGTGTATGCAGCATCCCTCAAGGCATCCAGTTACCAATGGAACTTTTTTCCAAGTTTGATTTTTCTTTTTATAGAAAACATAATTTTTGAAATATTCTGAGAGGAAATTTCATTATTATCCCAAAAATATTAATCCTTCAGTGGAGAAAGCAAATGAGGTATTTTGTTTCCACCTGGATTTCTTGAGTTTGTGGTTTTTAGAACCAAATTATGTTTGGGGTCCCACTGACACGTTAGCTGTTTCTAACCCGACTGCCAGGGTGTCTTCTGGGAGTTGTAGTTTTCTAGTGCTGCATGTGCCATAGCACCAAACCTCATCATCATTAAGCCAACCTTAATCTTCCACAATCTTCAGCTGAACTGGTGTTTGTATCCCAGGAACCCGCTGACTGTCATCTGAGTAAGGGGGATCTTTACATCAAACGTAGTGCCCATGTGCCAGAAAGGCCATGTTAAACAGGGAACAGCTGATTTTAGTCTGCAAAGACTCGCAGATTTCATAGCCTTGTAAAAGCAGGAACCAGATGTATATTTTAATGAAATTTAATGACTTCAATATTGGGCTGCCAGCAAGGGAGGGAAGCAGAGATGATAGGAACTGAAGTGAGGTATTTATTAATTTCATTGCAGAGTGTATTGAGTCAAAACCAAGAAATATTTAAGCCGAGCTTTTCAAAAGGCTGTAGGTTCCCAGCTCTCACTGATGGCCAGGAGCTGCAGGGCATACTATCTTTTGATTTTTCTGGAAAATCTAAATGGCCTCAGTGGATTATTTTCCCTGCTCTTTTTTGTCCTTGAAGTGCTATGAAACGTGTGGGGTGCTTTTATGTGATGGGTAAATCTTTCTTCCCTGAGAAAGGTGGTTTAGATTATGTATAGCATCATGCGTAACACTCCTCGAGAGCCAGTCCTGGACCATCTCAGATGATTCCTTAACTTCAGAAACTTGCCAGATAGAGATGTGTGTTTTCCTCTTTTTACAAACTGGAAAACCATGAGCAAACTGTATGTAATCACACAACTGGATCAGAAAGATACTCTGTGTTTCCTAATAGGTTTATTTTTCATGTGTTCTGTTAGCATTGGCTCAAATGTATATTATAGTGGTGTTAGCATTCCCATCAGCGCGTGACTTGGACAGTGGCAGGTTTCACATAGATTAATAAAGAAGTGGTGTTTCTGCAAAGGCTTTATAGCCTGAGAAGATTACTAGAGACTGTATATGAAGAGAAGGGCTTCATCTCAGCCTGACTTTTCTGATGTGGAAGATGACTTTGCCCAACTTAACTCATTTTTTTTCACTTTGCAAGTGATACTTTATAAATATTTGTCAGTTTGACAATGTTTATGCTTCTTGCAGCCTTGAACAAAGCTTGTTACTGTTAGTGAACATATCTGCATTTCTTGGCATCTTTCCATTTCATTCTTAGGATTCCATATGCTTTTTAAAATACTAAAAATACTTCTTATTGCTGTAATTCTGCTGACTCTTATATCCTTTTACTTCTCTTACCAGTTTTCTACAAATCTTAGTTTCTCATTTTTATCTGTAATTTTAAATTGTCTTCATCTTTCCACCCCTGTTTTTTTTTTTTCTATTTTATTTATACATACTTAGCATTCATAAATAGCTGCTTTTCCTTCTACCTTCCCTTTCCCCGTTGGCTCCTTCTTTCCTAATTGTGTCCTTCTTAGCTAATTAGTAATACTCCCGGTATCAATCACAACTTTCTGTTTACATTCTTTCTACTAATGTAAGTGGCAAGGTTGGTTTAGCCAATAACTTCACAAAAGCAGCCAGATCCAGTGCAAGGGAAGGGCCAGGACAAAAAGAAATCTAAAAATGTCCTTGACATTTGGCTTGACTCTTACTCTGTCCGAATGCCCGAGGATGGTGGCTGACAAATTTCCACTTGTCCTTAGGGTGACTGAGGTAGATATAAATAAAGCAAGACATGTGACCTAGCAAGGAGTGTGAGGGGTTGAAATCCCATCCCAAATAATCAATCCCACTGCAATTTCCTAAGTAAGATTGGAGAAGGGATAAGAGTCAGCTGTACTGAGCAGCAGTGATTAGCCTCAGTTACCCTGAATTGCCAAGGAATGGCGAGGTTGTATAATTGTACAAGTGACCAGCTGGGCAAAATCATTGGAGAGAGGGGATGGGATGAAGGCCTGGGGTTGTTTCTTGGTGGTAGAAAGCAGATGGCCATGAACTGTGCAGCTCTAGAGTTTCTGTGCAAATTGCTACTAGTTCATTGCCTGCTCAGTGCAGAAATTTTGCAGGTGGAAGGGGCAGATCTTTGCTAAGGAATTTACTTTCTGTATTTTCTGCCATGTTCTTGCAATAGTTGGGTTTTTTTCTCAGATGGAGACTTAAGTGTTTCTATGTTGAGTTCTTGCAAGCAGAATTAAAAACCCTCAGGTTATATCGAGCCTAAGAGAACCAGAGTTGCCCCAGCCTCGATGCTGCTGGCTCACCTGGTGGAAAAGTAACGTATGGGTTGGCTGGAAAAACAGGCTCATGTTGGGGACCTGGTGGCGGAGGAGCAGGTGTGTTGCTCGCCGCAAATGAGTTCCCCTGGCAGCGCTGTGTGGGCCCGTGTCCCTATTGCTGATCAGGACTTTGCTTAGCTCGAGCTCATTCTATCAGGATTTGCTTTTCTGAACACTTAAAATCAATATAAATTAATAGAAAGAAACCTAACAGCCCATAAACAACACTAGCTATGGAGCTGTTAAAATGCAAGCAGTCCAACTATATTTAGTCCACTTTCTCACATTAATGCTGTGCAAGGGTACGTATTTCAAATGCTGCTGTTTGATTAGTACCAGATGTTGCTCAAAGGAAACAATAAACGATTCTTACAGGGAGTTATTTTGGAGGAGGCTTCTTTGGGGCCATCTGGAGAAGTCAGCTGGGCTGTAGATGTGCACCAACCACTGGGTGCAGAGTGCCTCTGTCTGGGTGCGTGGCCAGGCCTGACTCGTGTGACAAGAGCCCTCCTTTGGTGAGGCACGGCTGGAGCAGCTGCTGAGAGCAGGGCAGCTCAGCCATGCAGGTGCTCAGCCATGCAGGTGCTCAGCCCAGCGCTGCGCTGGCTCTTCCCCGTTTGGGCCACCTTTCGAGTTGTCAAAAACTGGATTGAATTTCTTTATTGCTCTGAGATCCATTTATTCCCAACTCGGTCCCTGTCTGGCTTCAAGATGATGTCTTTATAGTTCTTTGAAGTTTACTGGAGAAGTCCATGCTTCTGATAAAATAGTGTCAATGTTTTTGTGGAAGTTTAGCCTCTTGCAGGACTCATTTCACTGTAGTCCCTACTTCCAGTGTTACAGCTTCTTACTTAGTGTGTGTGCCAGACTTGCCTGGTCTGACATAATTGTCCAGATTTAATTATTTTATGCATTCCAGTATAATCTAGCACAGTGCTGAAGTATCTCCTTTCTACTTCATTTCTGTAGAGACATGCAATGGTCCCATCTCTGGTAATAAAGCTCAGCCTGGTCCCTCAAGATCTGGGGAGCTTCTGAAAGCACAAGTCTCTCTTTGGTTCAGTTGTAGCACCCAAAAAGTGAGTAAAAACATGTGCTTTCTTTGTGATACACACCTAAAAAGTACTGCATTTTGGTATAGATGCAGAGGGGAGCATCTGCCCTGCAGCCTCAGTGTCACAGGGCTGGAGGGGGAAAGGGGAAAGAAGGACTTCATACATCTCTGTGGAGAACTTTCATCAGCACTAAACTTTGATGCAGGATACTCACAAGATTGCTACCGCGTCCTACTTCAAGCTTGGCGTCTCGAACCTGAATCCAGCATCTTGTCTGGTTAGGACCTCCCTGCGCAGATGAGCCGTGTAGAGAACAGGGAGTAGCTGAGAACACCCATTAGGACAGCAGCTTAGAGGCTTTCTTCTGGTTAAAGCAAAGGCTTTTTTCCTCAATAGACTACGTTTCAGGGAAACATCCAAATTTTTTCTGCCTCAAGTAGGCAGACACACTCATATTTAGACCTCTCTTCTTTCTCCAGTACATGTATGTTGGTGGGTTACATACATATATGTGCTCATATACCATAACCATCCACCCCTCTTCCTATTGTAATGCTTTTTAAACATTTGTGATTATACAGCATCTTGTAAAGAATTAAGTAGTTCATAATTATTTATAAAGTTAATACTTATAATGAAATGGTTGCACTTTGATGTCTGTATATGTTTTCTAAGCTAGGATGACCTATATTGTAGAGGTATTATGTATACTAGGTGATGCAGGGATTGGCTTGGGAATTACCCATGTTTAATGAACACTAAAATTAGAATTTGACTGAAATCCACATAAATGGCTCGACAGCAAGTTCGACTGCCCCTGGGGAGCTGTGGGCAGCTCAAATTTACCCACAGGCATTTTTTAAAATGTTTTTTTTGAATCAGCATAGTGTGCTTTTTGGAGCAGAGAGTGCAGCTTGCACTTTAAACTCCCTTCTCTTCACCTTGTCCCCCATTTTAGTGTTGAAAAGCCCTCCACAGAGAATAGAGCATGAAGTATGTTGAAGGTATAATATATGCTACAGTGACGCTTTTTTTTCATTACTTGCCACGGGAAGTCTTCTGCTTTCCCTTCTTGGTGGCCTCATTGCTTGGACTCTTGCTATTTTGAACTTCCAAATATTTGGTCTCTTCTGTAGGTATGTGTACTTTGGGTAGTGCAAAACCTGGTCTGGCTGTTTTGTATCTTGCTGTCCACCACACTGCAGCGGTAAAAGCATGCAACCACAGTGAATCCTGCCTTTCAGAAATGAGGGCTTGTGTTTGTGTTAGAGGCTTGATCTTTTAATTCTGCAGAAAGGTAAATCTACCTGCTGGGTCTTTCTTATACCATAGGAGGGAGGGATTCGTTATCCTTCAGGAGGGCTGTTTGTGTCATGACTATTAGTTCCCAATCACTGAAGGAAGAAAGATTCCTGAAGCGGTTATATACACCAATTCCCACCTTGCACAGGCCTGGGCAAAGAGGCAAGTTTTACTTGCCTGGCGTTGCCCCAGAAGTGGAGTCAAGAAACATGTTCTTTCTGTTCGGGAAGGCTGAGCAGATGCAGGCAGTGCTTTGCTCTTTTTACTTTGTCCCAGCAGCTAACTGGTGTCACCGAGCTGTGCCATGGCCATGCCTTTGGGGTGTCTGGGTTGAATGTGACAGGACAACAGACCTTGGCTTTTGCTGCAGAGCCAGGCAGAGTGATCAGAGTTCATGGCCTGTTTAATTCACAGCACAGTTGTGCAAGTGAGAAAAGATTGCAAGTGTAATTGTTGCCCACAGTCAGTGTGAGAATTTTTTATAAAATTCAAGGAGAAAAATGCTAATTTAAGAAGCCAGCGTCCTTCCAGAGAAAATCTTCAAGAAAATTATTATCTCAAATCACAAGGGTAATACATCATTTTATTGGTAGGTTGATCTGTAGGACTTCAGTTTTTCTTAAGAGGCATGTATCTTGTTTTAGGATGTACCTTTAAGGAAGTTTCAGCTAAAATGGAAAGTGGTAACACTAGTTTGGAGGTGTTTTATTGGGGTTTGTGACATGACATGGCTATAAAGAAGTTGGTCCACTGGTGCCTTTTTAACTGGCGTATTCAGGATCTGTTCTTCTGAAGCTTGGTTCTCCTAAACCTGAACTGCAACTGCAACTCAGCCTTTTGAAGCTTCAGTCTACATCATCACTTTTCTTCCTTTCTTTCTTTCTTCCTTTCTTTTCCCCAATTTTGTCTTGCATCATAGCTGTAAGATGTTGGCTTGGCTGGAAACAGACAAGCCTTTGTATTTCTTTTGACTGCTACTGCAAAGCTTGATGGAGAATTTACATAATCAATGAGGTAACCCTGTCACCCCAAACATGGAGTCTTTAAAGAGAATAGTTTTATGCAAATTAGATATTGATGCTGTAATGATTAATTGGCCCCAAGCCTCTGTTAATATGCAATTGTTGTAGTGTAACATGCATTTGTAATTATTTTGGTTTGGTTGTTCAAACAAGTGGTGGGCACTTAATTGCTTGCAGCAACTGAAGAGACAGGATATCAGAGAGAAAAACAAAAGGCTGGTTAACTGGTTATCTGATATAATGTTAGCTTTCCTTTGTGTATATACTGTTACAACAGTCAGGTTCTTAGGTGGTAGAAATCAGTGCAACTCCATTGGAGGATATAAACCTCTTCTGACTTCAGCAGCTGAGGATGTGATTCAAAATGTTCCTGAAGTCAGATTTGGTCTTTGTATTTGGTGTTGGTTATCTGGGAGTTAGGCTGGTGAGCTATGTGGTTCATTACTGTTGGTTACTATTATTAAAAAGAAAACACTTCAGTTCCAAAGGTTGCAAGGAGTTAAAAGTATGCATTGGTAAGAAGCTGCTTGGAAGACTGTTTAAAGCAAAAAAATAAGTATCTGGGCTACTTTACATTCTCCAGGGTGCTTATCTGCTCTGTGAGGCTTTCCAACTAGTTTGGTATCTGTTTTCCATTCCTTTTGCCTCTAGATCTGCATTTAGCAGACAGGGAAAAAAGCCTGAGTATTTGAAGGTGAAGAGTTCTACATCTCTATTAATGTTCTTAAGCTTTTGACTGTGTCAGTGTTCTGTAGCATATGAATTTACTACATTTTTGCTTAGAGAGTACTTTAAAGTTGTGAAGTTTATCTCATAAGACAAAGATAATTTGGAGAGGATAGCAGAGGGATTCACCAAGGAACAATGGACAAAATCAGCTGAGCATTCTTAAGTTCTTCTAAAATGAACTCTGTTAATAATTATGTCTATAAATATGAGCTCTCTATATAGTTATGTAATTATAGTATATAATATATTATACCTACATAGCAATAGGGCATGAGTATAGAAAGTAAAATATGGATTAGCGAAAAGAATGAGAGTGAATAGAGTGTAACATATCCTTCCTGGCAGACAGATAGCAATATGTTGTTTGGCTCTGCAGCAGAAAACAGAATTACTTAGGAAGGAGACTTTTTTTTTTTGATCCTTTATTCAAGCAAATGACACACTGGAACTAGGAGGACTGTGTCTGTCCTGTGGGTGGGACTTGGCTTAGCAAGGATAGACTGTTAGGAGGCTGAGGGTGCAGTCTTGTGGGTTCCTTATTCCTGCTTTGGTCTGTTGTTTCCCTGAAGCTCTGTCACAAGTTACTCTGATATGTAGCTTATTCTTGGTTGCTCAAGTGGCACAAAATCTGAGACGAATCTGCAGCCCATTTACCTCTCGTTTAATAGGGCATATTGCCATATGTACGTGTTGTCCTAAAGTCGATGCTAGAATGTAGAGTAAAATCTGATTTAGACCATTTTTTGCATGCTCAAAATGAATATACAGTTTTCCTCAACTGAGCTGGGAGTTCCAGTAGAGTTGCAGTCTGGGTTTTTTAAATTCATGATGTTAGTACTAGAAGAAGGAAATGTAGAACTCTACTTTGAATTGCTTAATGTTTTGGTTAGTCTCCTTTGACCTAATGGTCAAGTATAAATTGTGTCATATCTTCTTTTGTATAATATCTACTCTGCTTCCCAAATATGAAAATATCGTTTAATCTCAAACGAGTTCATAGTCTTTTTTTTTAAATGTAGACCTAATAGGCAAGACAGCAAATTAATGCTCATATCATCTATATAAAGAGTTCAAGCACATGTCTCTGATCTTTTCATTCACTGAGAGACATTGCTGGTGAATGGTTTTAATTTGAAATTGCGTGTGTTAAAAAGCTGCTAAAACTGATGAAGCTTAATCATTAACCTGTGCAGCAGCAACATCTTCTCTACCACCCACTTGAACTTCTTGGAAGCAGGCAGTTTTGCTTATGTTTGAATAGCAGCAGCCACAAATTCCTCTCAACAGAGGAGAAATTAGGTATGTAAGAAAGAAATAATGGCTAGAGTTTCTAGGAAAGGTGAACCAAAGGCAAACTACAAGAAGACCACGCTAGATTTTGACCTGCAGATCCTGAGCTGTTCATGCTTTCACTGTAAGAGAAAGCAGTACTGAGTGGCCAAAAATAATCCTAGGTTTTTAAAGAGGGAACTTCACAGGTTCTTCTTGAATTCATCACTGATCGCCTTGAACATCATGGGCTGTCTGCAAATTTCTCAGCCAGTGGGCAACTTGTTCAGTGAATGCTTTGTAATCTTTTTCTATACCAAACAATGATAAGAAACAAAGAAACTTTCCCTTATGTAGTAGGTAATAATAATATCTAGTAGTTGAGAAGCAGCTCAGTTAGCAGTCAGGGGGAGTGTGCAACACTGGCCAATGTTTGAGATGTAAATATCTGTTTAAAAAGAATTAAAAAAATAAATTAAAACCAGCCCCAAAGCTAGCAAGAATGCCAACATCTCCCAGCTCAGACATGATGTTAAAAGGTAAAGAAGCAATAAGATGAACCGTTTTACAAATGTCGAAATAAAACCCCGTCTGGTGCAAGTTGGGTCAGGAGGCAAGGATGTCCAGGAAGAAATAAAGTCGCAAACTGGCAACAAGTGATCGCATTCACCGGTTTAAATGAGATCTGCTAGTAAAAAATGTACATCTTAATAACTTAAAAAACAAATGACGCCTCTTCAGCAAAAAGAAAATACTATTTTTATGTGCAAAGGTGAAAGCAGGAGATCCAGCAGCAGAATAGCTAATTCCAGACACCTGGAGCAGCAAGTGTCTCAGGAAAGGACTAAATATTGAGTGAAGTGAGCAAAGGCTGAGGGAGGTTTCCATGCCAAAACCAGGCCTTTAGGTAGCCTTCCATTGCTTTTTGTTTCTCCTGGGCTGCTTGGTGCAAAGAGGCTGCAGCCAGGTCATCCCAAGGCTCCAGACAAGGAATCTCCTCATCTCAGGAGACATCCCTGTGTGCAGACTTGTGTTAGGGAGCAGAAACAGCTGTTGGTCACAGCTCCAGTTGTTTCTGAAGCTAAGGCCTATTGAGAACGCCAAGTTTTAATGCGGCATTTTTAGACTAAATTCAATACTTATCCATAAATTGCATCCCAGAGAGGAGATAATGAACACATCTATCGCAGGCCATAATCTGTAAAGAATCCACAGTCCAGCCTTTCTAAGATACTGCTGTACATCTGAAAAATGTTATTGGAGTGAATAAAGTCTCTCAGTCTACACTGGCCCAGAAAAACTAATCCACAGTCTTTATTCTCTCTAACATTTCACATATATTGAGAGTATAATATATAATTTTAAACTGTGTATTATTTATCCCTAAGAATGTTTGTAGGATAAATAAAAAATTTGCATGATAAAGCAGAAGAGCAATTCAGAGATGTTCTGGTCCTCTGAGTAAATTTGAATTTAAGCAGGTATTGTTATGCATTTTACAGAAATGTACATTGAAAGAAGAACTTTCTTTAAGTATTATACCAATACCCCAAAACACTTCTAAAAATTTAAGCTTTATAAACTGCTTAACTCATGTTTTCTTAATACTCTTGTAGTTTAAAGAAGCTGAAATGTTTTATTATTATTATTCTTTAAAATCATGTTCGCTTCAACTTCTCCACCAAACTTCAAGCAGATTCCTATGAGCAAGTTCCAGAATAAATCACAAAATAAATATCTCTCAGTGGAAACATGGACAGAGTATTTACTATGGCAATAAGTTACACTCAGCTCCAGTGCCACGTTTGTAATCAAAATGACAGCACCTCACCTACCTGGAACATAAGACACAAGGATGCCAGCTCTGTTATCAATCTTTGGTTATATTTCATCAGAACAAGGCTATTGTCTGTGCTTAAGATAGGTGAGAGAATGACAATAATTTTTAAAACAAACCCTCATATACTGCTTTCTGCTAAAAAGGGTTCTGACAGGTTTTCACGTAAAATCAATCTCAAGATTAAAGAAAAAATCATTATAATAAGAGAAGAAAGATAATTTAAATAGCTGGTTATGTGAAGGTGGTACAGAAAAAGTGTTCTTTCTGTTCACGCTCTATAGGAAATAGCTCTGTAGGAAATACGTGCAGTGTGTGGTCAAATTGTTTGAAATGCCAGACTGTCATTTCCCCGAGGCAGGCTGGTTGTGTCTTTGTTTTTGTCGCTGTAGCTATTAAAAAACTTAGCCTGGAGCACTAATGAAGATGAGAGCATTGTGAAGTTCATTGTGGCAAAGACTCACTATGGTAATGAAAGGGACAAAATCGGGAAGTAAATTCCAGCTGCAATTTGTTTTTTCCTGTGTTTTCAAACTCTCAAAACTGAAGTTGTGTGGTTGCTTTCGTCACATCACGCTGACTGGTACAATCTGCAGTGTGGAATGCTGTGATGGCCGAGCACCTTGGGGCAGCCTTAAAGAGCACGATCCTGCAGGCCCGTGTGGAATAATGCAAAATGCTGGGAGCAGGCTTGACCTCTGGAATGCCAGGACCCGTGTGTGCTGCCTGGGGCAGCGAGTAATGTTTGGAGCCCTTTTAGTTAGTTCATTTTCATTTTCCTGGCAGGTAGAAATTCAAAATAGAATCATAGAACAGTTTTGGTTGGAAGAGACCTTCAAGATCATCGAGTCCAACCAAATGACTGATTTCATCCATGTTCCAAGGAGAAATGGGAGGAACAGCAGTTCAGGCAATGGATATAGCAATGTCAGCATACGTAGAGTGCATTATTTTAGCCTTTTCCATCAGAGACATTCTCCTCAGGGCTGCCTCACAGAAACGTAGTGGTGTGAAAAGCGTGTGTTCTGTGCTAAGCTTTGCTGCATCCCCATGCGCTCCCATACAGCAGCGAAACCCCTGACCCTGTTAGAAAGTTGCCTACTGGGCCAAATCCAAAGGTGACATTTGTGGTGTTGCAAATTATATGTTGGTGGGAGTGCCTAAGGAATCCAAATTGATGGAAGTTAAAGCAACCATAAACAGAGACCTATTTTTACATAAATTTCTATCCTCTTATTAGCGGCTTTTTGCACTACCTCCCCACCAGTTTCCCACCACATATTGCAGGGAGGTTGAGACTCCTCGCCAAAGCTGGTAATTTGCCTGGCTGAAGAGCTCACCTTTGGTGGCACCTTTAGGAACTGGTGTCAGTCTATGTCCTTCACCACTCCCAAAGGGCTGGAAGGATATTTACTTCAACAGGAGGCTCTCAGGGCAGCAGTACCCACTTGCTAAATTGCAGTGCAGACTGGTGGTAGGAAAGGTGGACGCGTCATCGTAGAGTCTGCCTGTAAGAATTGGCTCTTGCTGGCGAGAAAAAATGTAACTGGATCCATTACGGTGAGCACAGAGTAGGAGACTAAGCATTTAGTTTCTGATGGATGGTTGTGTAGGTGTGATAAATGTTAGAATGGTTGCAGCAATAATGATTCTACGTTGTCCGAGAGGTTGCATTAATTTAATTAGCTTTGTGCTGGAGTCTGAGGTGGCCTGCCTCTACACAACGTTTTAAGCAGCCACCACGCACTGGAGGTGTATAGGAGAGAGGAGGAGGTGGTGGTCTGTCTTTTTTTACTTCATAGACAGTAAATTCTAGATCAAAGGAAAAACAAGCAATGATATGTGTAATTTTTTAACAGAAACTCTATAAATATTCAGTGCTGCTGTTTGGCAACATTAAGAAATCACTGAAAAATGCAGTCATTGCTAAATGTGTTCATTTGAGAGGTTTGCTGTTACAAATGTGAATCTTCAAAGGCCGTGAAACTTAACAATAGGTTTTCAGTATTAGACAGAGAATTAATTATAACATCCATCACACAAGCAAGGTAACTAAAACAAATCCGCATACCTCTTTAGTTTTTGGCTTGTTGAGTGAGCGCTGTCAGAAGGAATTTGCCTCAGTGCATGTGCTCGGTGATGTTATCAAAGTGTCTGTCAGGGAGAGCACTTTAATACTGTTCAGAGGCCTGAGCGAGCGCCGTGGGATTGGCAGAGACAGTGACAGAGGTGACTACGGTAGGTCCTGACAGTTTGAATACAGAATTATATAGTGCAGTGACAAAGTGTTCAGTTTATTTAGACTGAGGAGCACGATGTGTGGGAGACAAAAAGAGAAGTAAAGAAAAGGTTAAGTTACGGAAATATTAATTGAGCTCTGAGTGACTGTTTTCTGAATAATTGGTTGTGTCAAAACGTAATGATTACTGGCTTGGGAAGCTGCAGCCTTTCACCCTGAGGTCACTGGCTCAAATCTGGACTGTGCTGGTTGTAATGACTGATGTTCAATACCGGCTAATGTGAAATGAATTGCTGATCTTTGCCCAGCTTCTACTGGATAAGCATCTGCATCACCAACAGCCTGTGCTGGGAGTCTTGGCAAAGGCAGCATCCAGAAGTAATCTCCTCCTTTTTGTCTTAAATTCCCTGCTGAGAATTGGGTATCTGGCGTGTGAGATTTCGCACCATTGCTACAGTAGCTTTATTAATGCAGTGGAAAGATGAGAACTTTGCTTCTCGGTGTTGCCTGCCTGGCGACTTCTGTGTGCATTTGGTGAAAGCATGACAATCCCTCACTGACTGTAAGGAGCCCTTCGCGGAAGCGACAGAACTACTGGCAACCAGGGAATCAGTATTAATCGTGGAGGACTCCATCAGTATTAATGATGGAGTTCTTGAGGGTCTGAGCACAGTCCATTCACTCCATATTTAAGAATGATTTTGAGTCTTCATCTTCCAGAAACAGGGAAATAAAAATAATAGCCGTTGCACAGGCAGCAGTAACCCACACTATCACTCCCCTGGCTGTGTCCTGAGCCATGTTTTTCTGCTGCTGGAGCTGGTGTGAGATCCATCTCTGGAAGTCTTCTGGAACACACTGAATATTTCCAAATAGACCTGTGTCTCTATGGGTCTGGTCTGGAGCCACTCCTCCCGAAACAGTGCCATTCTGCACGGTCAGGGATTTGGTGTGATGCCTCAGTAGATCAAATTAATCCAGCAGTCCTCCTATTTTAGCATCTGAAATGCGTATTCCTTGGAACAAACAACATATGAAAAGTTTATTTGTGCATCCTGGAATAAATTGTAGAAAGGTGCCTCTAGGCTGCCAGGATATTTTCTATGAATACAAGTTGGCCTTTTAATGGTGCTAGAATGACTAGATTTTGTTGACACCTTTGAAAAATTCCAAATCTTCTGGACAGGCAACCCAGAAGAGAAAGACTCATAAACTTTTAAAGTTGATGTTAGTTATTTCCAAAGAATCTAGCTCATCTTTAGCAGCTTAAAGCCATTCCTGGCTTGTCTATCTGGGGAGAAATACCCTTCCTGATGTATTTTTGTCACTGATTTCAAAAGTGGAAGAGGTTTCTCCACTGACTCAGCAGGCCTGGAGAGGACTCTGAATCAGTGTCAGTTCCATATGTTCATGTAATCTTTTTTGCTTATGACCCAAGTTATTTGGCGGTGAGGCACTTTATACTCTTCAGTGAGAATAGAGGAGGGTGCAGTAATGCACGTTCTCCAATTTCTTATTCCACTGTGTTACCCAAACAGCTGGATCTTCACGCGGATTCTCATGGGAATGGCTAAGGTTATGAACCAAGCTGTTCAACTGGTTTGTGGGCCCTCTCCAGACACATTCCAGCTGAGAGCTCTGGCATTTGAATGAGAGGAGGTCTTGACATCTTAATTCTGGACTAGCAGGTATCACTCCCCATGCAAATACAATTTCTTAGAGTGTGAGCAAGTAACATATGTCCAGCCCCCGCGCTGCAGAAGCCCCAGGGAATGGGCAACTGAAGTCCAAAAGCTAAACATATTTCCTGATTAATTGGGCCCTTGAGGCTTTTTGGGTGACATTAAAGAATCTGCCAGTCATTTTTCCCCCTCTCACCTCCTCTTTTAGGTAGTAAGGAAATACCATAAAATCTGCTTTCAAGACCTCATTATGAGGCAGTTCATTCCACATGCTTTGTATCTTCTGCAAGACCTCATCCTGTAAGGGACAGGGTGCGTATCTTGAATGCCTGCTTCAGCTGCAGGAAGGCTACAGGCTCAGCTGCTCTTCCTCCAGCCAGGGGGACCAGCTTGTGCAGTTCCCACCGTGTTCTGAAACTGACTGGATGAGGAGGTAGCTTCTGGGATAAAAGATTGAAATTAGACAGGGAGCTATTTTCTAAAGACAGAAACTACCGACAGCTTTAAAAGGTTAGTGGAGTGTTAAAAAGTGTGATTCTAACTCTATGTGGCTCACTTCATGGGGAACAACCTTGAGTTCTAAGTGCCTTGACACTCAGAGGTCAGGGAGAGCAGGGGCAGGCGTTTTATCTCCTCTGGATCTGCAGCTCACAGTGTGGATGCAAGGCAGAGTGCTGAATGTCTTCCACCTGAGGTCAGCATGGTTGTTTTGGTGAGAAAGAAAAGTGTCCTCCTCTCCAAGAATGCAAACGGCACCATATTTTTGTCTTTTTCTCACGTAATGGATCGTGTTCCCTGTGTGGTCTGGCCTAGGAGTGGTGACTCCCTAAGCAACAATCCATTTTTTTAAAAGACTTTTAATTTTTTATTTATTTTTAATTCATAAGAGTGGCACGATTGATTTGCGAGCACCATGTGTGGTGAATCTTGCCACCGCCAGCATAACTTCCCTGGCGAAATTGCTTGTGTGGGTTCAGCTAACCATTAGGATTCAGCCCCTACTGCTTGGTTTTCCCTGTCTAGGATGAGAAATAATATCCCAGAGAGGTATCATCAAGGATCATGGTATCTTCTATGCCTTTGCCATGGGATGCTGCAGAATTTTGCACAATGTGTGTGAGGAGGATTTTCCCGATGAGGGCTATCGCTGGCAGGCACCAACGAAATGACAACCTCTTGGTATCCTTGTAAAATTCCACCCAGTTAAAGGGAACTGGAGAGGAGATATATGGCTATTAAAGTAAAACATAACTGCCTGTCAGAGAAAAGTAGTGACAACATGCACCGAAAGCTCCGCCATCTAATGCCTGTCAGCAGGAGTGGGTAGTTTTTAACATCGTTCATATTCCTCAACGAACGTTCTTGAATTGGCAGAGACAAGGATGGAGTTGACACGGGCAGGTTCTGTCAGCTCGAATCTGGAGGTGACGTGCGTGCGTCCAAAACCCGGTCCTGACAGCTGCATCCAGGCGCAGGCATGTTTAGGAAGCGGGGAGCCACGGGAGGGCAGGGGAGGTACCAGCCTGAGCTTCACCTTCTCCCAGAGAGACAATGTAGAAAAGGAGAGGGGGCAGGGAGAGAAGAGGAACAACAAAAAACAATGCCTATTATGTTTCATGTCAATGTTGCTGTCATTAGGTAGTCGGCAAGATTTCAAACAGATAAACTCCCCTTTGGGATGGCAGACCGCCTTGGCAGCCAATTTTAGGCCTTTATTTGATTGATAAACTCTTTGTGACAAGGAAGGATAAAAGAGGCCCCTAGTTTGGTACATATAAATAGGAAATTAGCTGGCAAAGTTGTCAAAGATAATTAACTCTCTGATTCTGTGTGTCTATTCAGGTTGACATACTGAAATTATTTAGAAATGCACATGTCAACGCTCTGACAGAATTTGGTGCTGATCAGATAAACAGTTTTTGAGATGCCTGATTGTAAAATGATGTAAGAGCTTAGCCGGTGGTTTTATCATTATGCATTCTCTTAGCAGCTGCAGGTATCAAACGGCAACACCATCCTTTAATGTGCTGGATTCAGAAATGGAGAGACAAAGTTAAGCATGCTACTTCACAGCACTTAGCTCGCTTGTTTTGTTCCTTGCCCCTGGGTTAAAGAAAAATACTAATAATGTGCTAAATTCCTGGGTGTTCCTCTGTTCCTCATCCTTTCCCCAGGCACATTTGGAAGTAAAAAAGATACGGGTCTGTGAGATAAGAGGTCTGAAAGCCATGGCACTTTGTTACTTCTTCAGAAGAGATAAACTGCTCACTACTGTAATCTCAAACTCAAAGATTGGGAAGGTTAGGAAAGTGCAGCAGGAAGACATCAGTGACTGAACGACGGTCTTTGTAGTGGCTCCTGTTAAAGCAATGGCAGACAACAACAAATGTATTTAGCATTGCAAACTCAGCATCTTGCCCACTGTCCCTTGTTTACTTCTTGTCTGGAGTGGTCCCTGTAGCACTGCAGTTGCAGTACGTGCCTGGAGTGTACCTCCTGGATGGGATTGGATTTCCAAGTCCCATCAACGTCCTTGGAAAAGTTAAACTCGATGTGTGTGTGCGTATTGTACAGCAGATGTGAAGGCACTGTAGTCTTTCCGAGTGCTTGACTTTGATTTCTTCTTGGAGATTTTCTTCTTCTGAAAACTGTTTTTCAGCTTCCAAAAGCAGCTGCTTCTTGGCAGTGTGAAGGTATAGGCACTGTAACATCTGTCTTGAACACGATATCGATGGAGCAGAACTGACCTTAGCTTTCTGTAAAGCACTAGGAGCTTTGTGTAGGTTGCAGGCTGTAATGACTGGTGACAGAAAGCACCAGTGTCGCAATTCTGTGAGTGAATGCTACGACAGCGTCTAGTCAACTCACCATGCTAGTCTCAGCAGATAGAGATTTTTAAGCCTCCAGAATTTAAATTCAGTCTGGACACTGACTGTCAAGTCTTGCTGCCTTTTGTCACATCTTGAAAGCTGGCCATCAGTCCGGGTTTTTAACCTGGGATCTATCCCCTAGACAGCTTTACTCGAACGCTTGCCTTTCAAGAGTCTTGTCCAAGGTGTGACTGCTTGATTGGAATGGGGAAGGAAGCGGAAAGAAAATGAAGAAAGCCTTGGTATGACACACTGCTACATTTACCTAGGGGATAAAGGAGGCAATACTACAAGCCACTAGAAAAATAACGGGCGTCTTACATGCAGAGTCTCTGCCTTGTTTTGTGTGCAGCGCAAGTAGCTGTCCCCATACCCTGCTGGAGTGACTGCTGCTCTCTGAAGTACTGACCCCTCTCTGCCTCCTGCCTGTGTAGAGCCTTTCCAACCACGACTTTCCGGGGAATGTGAGCATGTGAAATGTGCCGTGCAGAGAGCAAGAGCTGGCACGTTCAAATCAGGACTCTAGTGCCTCTGTGCCAAATCTGCCTTAATATACACAAGCCCTGGCTTTGATCGTGCCCTTGATGAGGAACTCCATGATCTTCCAAAGAACTACCCCAGAAATGTACCACGTACATAACCTCCCATGGGATTCACAGAGGGTAGGCACAGGTTCTCAGCAACTCAGTCCTGATGAATGCGCTACTGTCCTCAGTGTCAGAACAATAATGGCACATGCATTATTCTTCCTGAGAGCCCTATGGTTCCTTTTTATCATATTTTGCACTCATTTGTACAATGAACAATGTCTTGCCTCCCATCACTTACTTACACACCAAGAAGCTTTTTGTCTGTTTATAAATAGGGTCTCACTTGACATAACACAATTCATGGTATTATTTCCTCATCCATAAGCATTTCTGTAGTGCTTATTTCTGCATTTACATTCTGCAACTGCATTCTACATCTAGGCACCCCGGGGGCCAGGAATTGGGCTTTAGCAGTAAGATCTTATTTTTCCCTTTTTTACTATTCACCTTAACAAGAGAGTTCAAGAATGATGAAGGTCTGTGGTGGTTAATAAGGGAATGGATGTAGGTACCTATTCTAAGTGCAGGGACAGGGAAGTGCTTTATAAAAAGATATCCTAAATACTGATGTCTCTGCTTTATTATGTTCATCATGTCTAATTCATACCTCCCAGCACATGGCGGTGGGGGTCTGTTCATAAAGAAGCTGATATTCTCATGTATAATGCAGCATTATCTACCCTTCCATATAGATCACTGTTTTAGGATGAGTTATCTTAGAGCCACATGCCCCTCTGTTGTGTAGTATCTGTCTTACAATAAGTTTGTAACTTATCACAATTGAAACCAAAGGAATAAACTGGAAGGAAATGCACTTTTCTCTTGAGTGGTTCTTGTTAGAGCTTAGTTGAAATGTAGCATCTTACAGAGACTTCGTTTATACACAATTTGATGACGAAGGCTCTGCTGCAGGCAACCTGGAAACATGAAATAGGGCTTTAATCACAACACTTCCACTTTCCTCCATTGGGAGCTGTAGGTGTGCAATGCCTTGCAATAGCAACCTGCTTTTATTTTGATGCCCAATATAGGTTTATGTGCCTGGGCTTAGATATGCAGATTTGAAAACAATGTCCATGTATACCACAGCTACAGAGAAACCTGAGGTCTCAGGGAACGACCTGAGGCTCCTGGTGAACAACAAGCTGAACGTGAGCCAGCTCTGTGCCTCTGTGGTAAAGGCAGCCCCCAGCATCCTGGGCTGCCTTAGGAGAAGTGTTGCTATCAAGCTGAGAAGTGATTCTCACCTGCTCAGCACCGATGAGACACATCCAGGGTCTGTGTGCAGAGCCAGGCTCACAGTACAAGAAAGACTTGAGTGTTCTAGGGAAAGTACAGTGAAGGGCTACAGAGGTGATTAAAGGACGGGATGATCAGACATATGGGAAGGGGCAAAGAAAGCTGAGGCTCTTCAGCCCGGAGAAGAGAAGATTCAAGGGGTATCTTGCCAGTGTGTCAATATCTGATGGTGGAGAGTAAAGGGAACAGAGCCTGACCATTCTCACTGCTGCACATGTTGAAATACAGGAAATTCAGTTTAAATATAAGATGATTATTTTTCAGTATCTGGTTGGTAAAACATTGGAGCAGATTGCCAGAGTGTGTGTGGAGTCTCCATCGTTGGAGATTCTCCTACCACTGCTAGTCCTGCTCCAGAGCAACCGGCTGTCACTGACCCCGCTTGAACAGAGGGGCAGGACTAGACTATCTCTGAAGGTCCATTCCAACCCCATGATTTTCTGATCTTGTATTTCCCATACAGCTGGAAATACAACTCATAGTATGAAGTTGTCTTTTCCACGAAAGACAAGCATTTTTCTGAGGAGAAGTGCATAGGTTATTATGTCCTGGAGCAGAAGTAACTTCCTCATAACTTGTTGGCAGATGCTTGGCACATCTGTTTGCTTTAGACTTCCACTGAAAAGACATTTCTGTTCCTGCATCACATGTGTCAAATTCAGCTTCTGGGGAAATGTACAGATGTTCACACACAGAGAAGAAAAAAACATGCCACAGGAGTATGTCATGGTCGTTGATACATCATACAGTGTATTAATGACGAAAATATGTTTCCTTTAATTAAACCATTTTGCCTGGGCTTAAGATATGTTGGGATTTCAACAGGCTTTTATATGTGTGTGGTTAAATAAACATGTTTGGTGAATGCATTCACAGTGATGCTCACATGCTACTCGCTCCATCTAGTTGTAAGAATGAGTGCAGTGTTGATGGTGAGGTTGTTGCGGGGATTTTTTTAGGACACTGCATGCCAATGCTTCTGTTGCTTTTCATCTGCTACTTCTTTGTGTGGTATCACTCGGGACAGTAGTTAGAGTGCTTATGAAACAGTCTGAGCATGCTTAGGAGTTAAAAGTTGCAAATAGCTGAAAAACAAGCAAAGTGCTACGTGTGCCCTGAGCACTGGGAAGTGGTGGGGTGTTCAGGGAAATAAACAGGGTGAGAGAGAGGTCTCTCGCTCGTCTCCAATTCATCCTTCTTGTGGAGCTTAAAAAACAGTAGCTATTCCATTTGATTTCCATATGTTGGCCATATGATCGTGCCATCTGTGCATATCCTTTTTCCATTTCCCTGCACTTGATTTTCAGGCAGAATTCTGTGTATTTCAAAGGTGCGGTAAATTTTACTGTTAGTGGGTTTGGGAGCTTGAGTGTTCTCTAACAGAGTGTGTAATCTTTTTTTTTTTTTTAATCCAGTTCCAACATGATAACCTTCCTACCTGTTTTCCTCCTCTCCTGTAATGAGAAGTTTTCTTTTTCCATCAGACAAAATCTGTGGTCTTCAGTGATGTGAAGGGGTAATCTCTAAT
Organism: Apaloderma vittatum; assembly: GCF_000703405.1. NCBI lineage: Eukaryota > Metazoa > Chordata > Aves > Trogoniformes > Trogonidae > Apaloderma > Apaloderma vittatum. The sequence goes on along the minus strand of NW_009736791.1, from coordinate 339,933 downwards.
CATTCTCCTTCTTCTGTCTCATTGTCATTTGGGGATTTTGTAGTCTTCTGCTCTGTGTATGGAGCCAAAAGAATTGAAGCTGTCAATAATTCAGACTTCTTCCAGTATTACTGAGATGGTCATTACCTAAAAAACTAAGGATATCCTTGCGGTATCTGACTTTCATCTGTGCCAGGAGCCTAGGGAAGGTGGTGTCCAGTTCAGGGCTCCAAGGTCACGACCCAAGCCTGAAACGTTCTTTGACATGTCTCAAGCCATCAGCAAAAGCACATCTCACTATCTGACATGCTATAGCTAAATCCCATTTCCCCAAAAAGACAAATATTGAGGCATTTCAGGTGTCACACTGGTAGCTGTTGACATATACATTTCCCTGAACATTCTGACTTGCATTACACAGAGAGAACAAAAATTGCAGAGTTCAGGGCCCACATCTGCTCTGCAGCTGCAACAAACATCAAATTTATTGTTGACTTTTGTGAAGCAGGGTAAACTATGACAAATCTTGTCTTCCTAGCTAATTAATGAAAGGTTTTGGGAATATCTCAGCTTGAGAAAAAGAATGCAGGAATGGAAAAAAGGAAGGAGTATGGATTTTTTTTTTACAGGAGAAGGAAAAAATGAGCTTTAGTAACAAAGAAAGAATAGAAAATAGATTTTCCAAACTACTTTTAGAAAAGAAAATTACAAAATCAATGGATGAAAGGCAATTTGCTGAAACTACTGATGATTTGGATTTTAGTAATGCATTTGATGTGGTTTCTCATGAACATTCCTACTTGCAAAACAAGTTTACGTGTTGGTTTGAGTATAAACACTGTGTCATAAGGACTGCAAACTGTCTGAGGGATAATTATTAACAGCAGCGTTTCGTGTTTTGGGGAGGTGTTTAGCAGAGGCTGGCACCAAGATGGGATTTATGTTGATTCTTAGCTACTGGTAATGATCTGAAAGGTGACTGTATTAAATAAAATGTTTAGATGGCAGTCACTTGGGAGGTTGAATGGACAGTGAAGCTGCCCAGGTATGTCCAATTAGACATAGAGGATGGACATAGGAACAGGAGGCAGCACAGTGCCGTGCAATATGGAAAATGAGAAGCTAATGCATGAAGAAAACCTCATTCTGAGGGAGAAACTGAGAAGAACATTTCATTGACAAAGAGCTGTGGCAGATGGTGGAAAATAAAATGTAAATGTTTTGGTACAATGACGCGGCAACAAGAAATTCCCAGATGGAATGGGAAGCAGAGGCAGGAACTTTTGACTGGAGTTCTGAGCTCTCTCAGGACAGCGTGCTCTGGTTTGGGCACCTCAAGACTAGCCTGGGTGGAAATTCGGAGAAAAGCAGCAAGCTTGCATGTGCACGTGTTTGTGTGCACCCCAGTACTTCAGAGAACGGAGGAAACTGAGGGCAAGGGTATGAATGGGTAGTGACTGTGTGTAGGAATGGCCTGCACTGTGTGTGGGAAAAAGGCATAAATACCATGGCGTTAGAATTAAGGGGTTGCTCAGAAATACAACTGAAACTCTCAAGTGGAAAACTCAAGTGGGATATTGGTGAAAGCATCCTGAATGAATGAGATCGTTTAGGCTGGAGCATTCTCCCTTTGGTCTTTTAAATCCAGTTTGGGGAGCACAGTCAGTACAGCGCTGTGGGGGTGCAGTTCTGCTTTCGTACTGGGAGGTAGGTGAGTTGAACTGGTTTTTAGATTGCATGAGTTTCCTGGGTTTTCACTGTTTGAAGTTTTCCACAGAGCAAACTCCACGTCTATCTCAAGGGAAGAGTCAAAACCATCCTTGTCGTTTGGCCTGACCAGGCTACCTGAGGCCTCACTGAATTCGATGCTTATCGGCATTTTGGCATCTACACCTTCAAAGGTCTCTGCGCTGGGTGGGTGGTACAAAATACGCAGGAAAGCGTGGCCCTTCTGCACGTGGCTGTGCACACCGAGGCCTGTGTGACTAGGGACATAGGTCTGTGCAGACAAGGCTGAGGGGCTGTGGACAGACAGATTAATGTGAATTTGTGCGGTTCGTTGGTTGTGCAGAGCTTGAACAATCAAATCCCTTCAGCTCGTGCCGCTAACTGGATTGTTTATGACAAAATCACAGCTTTTTCTCCAACCCTTTTTAATCTCTGTTTTGAAAAAAATTGGAAATGACATGGTAAAGTAAGACCAATTAACATTAACAATTGCAGTTTATTTGCTTCCACTGTTTTACAACATGCAGTCTGGTAGAGCAGCATGCATTGCTATTTAGGAGACATCAAAATAAATAAGTAAATAAATACATAACCCTGTGGGCTTACAGATTGAGTCAAAGAGCAGGAGATTATTCCTGGCACTGCACTCAGAAGAAATTGTTGCCTTTGAAAACACCAGACATTGACAGTTCTGCATCAGGACAAAATTAGGATGAGGTGGAATCTCTCCATTCACATTGTGCCAATTCAGCAGATGTTTCAGACAATTCTGGAAGGTAAAAAAGAAATGAATAGAGACTTGAAACCAACAACAACCCCAGATCCCTTGAGATAAAGGTTACTATTTCTTCCCCTATCAACTCTGCTTTATATGTAGTGAGACAGGATTATCTAAGCATTTGCGTTTGTATTTTAGTGCTATGTAGCACTTTTGTATAGAAAAGATGCCAAAGCTTTTAACAAAGAGGATGCATGTCATTATCTCCATTTTACAGGTAAGGAAAATGAAATACACAGAGGTGCTAAGACTTGCTGGCAAAGCACACAGTAAACCACGGCAGAGCCAAGCGTCTGATAGGTGATCCTGTGTGTTTGCCTTTGGGCCGTGTCGTCTCTCATCTTAATGGTACAAACATTTTGGATTTAGTCACATTGGGAAAAAAAAAAAGAAAAAAAATCCAGAAATATGCCAACTAAAATCAAAAACATCTAATTAAAAAACTTCTAAGAAATAGATGTCGTGTTATTGTTCTCTGCGAGGGAAATGCTCTCAGTTAGAGCTTTATAGATGTTCAGCCATGCCCACCCTCATTCCACAAATTAAAAACAGCTACGCTGGAGAGAAGCTACTAAGAAGAGTTAGTAAAAATGCCAGTGATTATTCTAACATCTCATATTCTTTTACCAAAACAAAATAACATAAGCTTGGAGACTGACTGACTTCTATCATAAACATTAACATGCTGTGCTTGGACCTCTTGAGATATGTCAAAAGCCAAAATGTTTTGTCTCCACGTAGGTTTGTGCTAATGGATTTTCCATGCGTCCCTTGTTTCAGTTTCTCCTGCCATGCCTGAGACTCAGAAACTCATTGCTGCTCTGGGCAGTATCAGTTCCTGCTACTACCTTAAAAACATCAAGGGGCTGACTGCACATTACTTTTTTATTATGTGCTGTGTATTTTTAGAGGAGAAAGGAGCATTGTTTTCCACCGTTTTAACTTAGCGTTCTGAGCGAAAAACATATCAGGCAGGGCAAAAAGCAAGTCTTTCAACCTGTTACGCTATGCTCATGGTTTTTAAGTGTATTCCTAATAGTGAATTTCAGCTTTTATTGACATATTCTATTTGAATTATATTTAACACTTTGATCCCCAATCCTTGAAGAGTACTCTACTGCCCAGGTTCCTGTACAGTCAGTGAGGGAGGGAGAGAAACAAAAAACAGAGGGAAAAAAAGTGATCACTGCTAGCTACAACACTCTTCCTTTGTGTTTTGTTAAAGTTTCAGAGTCAGAAACATGTTTTTAAAGATGTGTTTATTATTAGTTCTATTGAAATATATATTTGTGTGCCTCTCACAGATAAAAAACGTACACCAAGAATAAAAAGAATAATGATTATGATATTTGTTTAAAATTGTTGACTCTTATGTAGTAGCATTCACCTAACTTTTTCCAGTTTTTCTTTACAGCCATATAGACTAGAAATTCAAACTTAAGCAGAAGCCACCATAAAAATCACCCAAGCTTAGCTTTTTATGCAGTCTCTTGATTTAAGCAACACTTTAAAAAACACTAACAATTGCAAGACTCAAGAAAATCACTAGAGGTTATAACATAGAGTGGGGGAGTGGCTTACCCACCGTAAATTTGCCTCCCTCCCCAGTCAGTAGAGCAAGGACTCTGCACCAGCTGACATGTCTGTCCCAATATATTTTGACTTGCAATTGTTTTTCTGATTTAAGGGAAATGGTTAAAGTGTGGCCGTCTGGCTCAAGCTGAAACTGGAGAGGGCAAGTCTCTTTGGCTCTGTTTCCCTCATAAATAAGTCAACCTCTGAAGTGTATTCAAAATATTTGAAAAACAGCACACAAATGAGTAGAATGAAGTAAGAAAAAAATGCGGAATGAGACCCTGTAACTGCTGCATGATGAAGTGTTTGTACATAAGATTCAGTTGTAATTACGTGTATTAGAGCAACATGTATCTCTTTTCTAGAAAGTTGAGGCCTCATCCTAGGTGAGAGTTGTCCTTGAACCCGACGGGAGCTTGAGGGCAGTGCTGGCAGAATTAAGCTGATGTTCTGGGAGCGCTGGTGCACATAAGAAAGTCTCTTGTCTGTTACTGACACAGTTTTCATGCTGGCCACGTTGTGGGACACGGAGCCCCCCCATAAAGGAGTGCTTCCTTGCTGGGCTGCAATTGTGATCTCCACAATCAGTGCTCCACAGACCACTTGTTATGGTTAGAGCAGCCTCTCACGGCCAGTGGCTGCTCTTAAGTGTACACAAAGAGCCCCAGAATTCACCAAAGCAGTGAAATGCGCTGACACGGGAAGGGTTTTTGGTGGAAAAGTCAGGTGAAAGTGACGTGAGTTGCTGTAGTTGCTATGTTTGGTAGAGGCATAAACCTTCATCTTACTCACAGTCTTTCTTTTGTTTTAGTTTGGATGGATGGGTATAGTTTTTATTACTTGATATAGTTTTGTGATTACTGTTGCTTCCTCTGAATTTCTGTGTTACCAACATGCACTGTACTCTGCTTTAGAATACACGGAATATTTGCAGTATGCAGAATGCTGAAAAAATATACAGCCCTCTGCTTTAGTGTGAAGTCTTTACCTTCTCATTTTCATATACAAAAAGTGGAGAATAATACCAAGATAGGCCATAGTTAGTACCACATGATCAAATATCACAGGTATTTTTGTAGTATATTAAGAGTAGATTTTGCAATTATGTTTTTGTCTGCATTTTCCTTACTCTCTGAGAAACCTGATTGCAAGAATTAAGGCTTCCACTGGCACGTGTGCTGATCTGTGTAAACAGGAATGGCCTTTAATACTGATACTTTCTCGTATTTTTACTGGTGTAGAAACATGTCTTACTCCATGAACACAGCACTGGTTCTGAGAGAGCTGTAGGATGCTGCTCAGTATAAGTAAGGTCATTCAAATCTATTCCTAAATATTATTACTTTGATGAAGTGCAAAATATTTCTAGTGTTTGTTTGTCATCCTTGTCAGCAGCTATGCACCTGGCTCCTGCTGCTCTAAGAGGAAAGCTGCTCTATTTTTTTTTAATGCCTTTTTGCAATAAATGAACAAGGAGCTTCTCCTCAGATACCCAAGCACTGTGGCACCCTGCTCACTGCTGCTTTGTGCTGTGAAAAGAACAAAAGCCAATAAGCAGTGATGACAACCATGTAATCCAGTGTTTCACAGCCCTCTATCTCAGGGAAAAAGCTGCATTCCAGTGCCACTCTGGCACAGGTGAATGTCTACTCCAGTTGACGACTCAGTGGGAGGCAGAGATGCTTCCAGGATGACTCTTTTACTCTGCTCTTTGCCTGCAGTTATGTTTAGGCCCTGCAGTACGCTGAGATGCTGAAGACTGTTAGTATGTAGATCAGAATAATAGTCCTTTTCCTGATGTTATTCCTCAGTCAGAGAGGAAAGCATCAAGATCTCCTTCTGGAGAGCGCACGCAAAGCAGATGTCAGACATTGGTACTTAGACTAGTGGGAACCTGGTTTGTTCTAGTTGTGCAGTCATTTACGCTTCAGGGCAGAGCACAAGCCCACCCAACACCCGAAATTCCCAGTCATGAAAAGCTCAGGTGTAGGAAGAGGAGATGTAAAAGAGAATCAAGGGAATGAGTCAGAGTTTAATACAGGGACTTTATTTGAGATGCGTGAATTATTTCTTCATATATTACTTATCAAAAAAACAAGCTTAGCTCTACACCGCTGTAGCAGCAAGTGATGTACAGTTGTATCTGAAGGGAGATACTAAGAGATCTTTACTTATTTGTACACCAGCACTGGGGTTGTTCTGTTCCAGTCATTGTTTCAGAACGAGGTGACCATCCTACAAACGGACTTTTTTAGGTTAGAGGTAGCTCATAATCCTCTGTTACAAAGGTACTGTCCATAATTATTCCAAAGTGTGTTTCTTGCCTTTCTCTAGAGAATTAAAGTTGATTCACATTGAGAAACTAAGGGGGAGGTTTCATAGCTGGTGTGTCTGCACTGTTTTTCCCCACCAGAGACTGAAGTTACACGTTCTTTCCTGCTGCAGAAAACTGGCAGCTGAAATTCTGATTTTCTTGGGTGATACTAACACCTCATTCCCACTTACTTCTGTGCCTTTACTACTGACGAAGTGTTTCACTGTATGTGATTCTCTAGGATGCCGTGCCTTCCTCTTCATTAATCTTTCTTATTGTTTCCAAATTTCTTTTGTTCTCATTATCTCAGCCATTGCAGTGCAGCCCTCAGCCAACTTCTGAAAATGACCTAAATAGTGGTGGAGACACCTGGTCTTTGAAAAAACAATGCTATTTTGTCCTGTGAGTCTAATTATAGTTGCTAATGCATTGATCCATAGGAAGAATGGTCCCACATAGTAACTGTATGGTCAGAGCTGCTGAAGGATGTAGTTAGGAGGAACTCGTAGCACCATGTAGCTGTGAGAGATCTCAAACTCCTCTCTGTTCTCTGTGTTGCTGAATTGCTGTTAGGTCTAACAGTTCTTCTTTGTATCAGCCTATAAATACAGCTGTGTCTACTGGATTTTGCCCAGGGGCTCGTACATCATAGTTTGCTAAATTTTAATCATGCTTATGTTTGCATTTGAGCAGAGTTCACATGTCCCATAAAGCCCTTAATCCTCAGTTTGCCATCCCAGGCAAAATGCCCAGTCTCAGCTGAGGCCTTCCCAGCAAACTGCACCGACTCCATTGACTCCTCACCACGTTCTAATGCATTTATGGATCTGATAAGAGCTGTGCTACAGATCTGCACTACTTAGACCGGCAGTATAAGCTGCTGTTGATACCCTTCGTTAAGAAATACTATACGAGCATTCTGTCAAGCAACTGAAATTCATCCATCTCTCCTGGTGATTTAAAAAAAAAAAAAAGTATCTCCCTATCAGCGTGCAGGCACACTGACAGCTGGAAAATATTTTAGCACAACTGCGTGGAAACACTGAGTTTATTCTAAGAGGTTTGAAAAGCACATTGTAATTATTGTTTGACTCCTTTGTATATAGTGTTGCAAGATTACCCCCTTTTTAAAAAACAAATTAGCTGTGCAGTTTGCATCAAATTTCTGCATGCAATTACTGTGATTTCATGTGCAGTTCACATAACTGCACATAGAAACTATCAGAATTGTCTGTTTGGATACGCAAAGTGGAAATGCTGTTGTCTTTTGCATGCGTTGGTTTGGCAGCTGATTTGCAAATCTGCCCCTGCTTGTGGCCTGCTTCCCAGAGCAAAGTACTTGTTTCAGTTTAAATAAATGGCATCTCTCAGTCAGTCCTTAAAATTGACAGTTATAGACTGAGGTGCCTTCATTTGACAAGGACAGATCTGCTCCTAGAACAGATTATTCGGAGGAATTTCATTTGTTGTTACTTTTCCCCCCTCCCCTTTGATGTATGGTAGTACAAAGGAATCCAGGACCTGCCTCTTCAGAAAAGAAAGACTTCTGAAATATCCTATGGGCAGTGTTTTATTCATGTGTAGTTCTATTCACAGAATATTTCTTGAAACACTTGCAGATGTGCTTGTTAAGATGTGCATGTGCTAAGCACAGTACATTGAAACTCCAACCACAGTGTGTTTTCAAGTTAAAATATAGCTCCTTGTACATGGTGCTCTGATGAAAATGCATGCAAAAATCCTGATGTGCACAAGTCCAGGATCTGTCTCTTAAAACAGAGCAACTGTGAGTACTATCACTTCTGAAAGCATTAAAGAATCAAACCAGCCAACAGTATTTTATAGTTTCTATTCTGGTTTGCCCTTATTTTTATATTACAATTTAACAGCTTCAGACTGCAGCAGAAATTGAAACCCCTCGAAATATGAAACATAGTATGAAGAGAGAGCTTTCAGCTCGATTACATTTGAAACACACGTGCGAAGGGAATCTGTGGCTCAGAGAGAGACAGTAACTTTACTGGCATCATACACCAGGTCCATCATACACCAAGTCAGTGGCAAAGTCAACACTGGGAACTAGGACTTCTGTCTCTCAGTCTTTTGCTGTTAACACAGGGCCAATACTATAATATACTTTCTCCATGTGTTATGTGTTTATTTCTGTATTCCTTTCCCTCTTTTTCCTGGTTCTTGTAAAAACTTTGGAAATTACTGACTTTTTCTTGAATTCCTTAAGAAACTCTGTTACATACAGTTAAATACCAGCACCTTTTATGCTAACATCCCTTGGCCTGCGCAAGCCCTCTTCAACTTCATGTAAAGCTCCAGACGGAGATGCTATTCATCTTTATTTCCTTGCTTTGTCTTTCTCTCAGAAGCTAACCAACTTCTTCTGATTTCCTTTATTCTAAGACAGATTTGGGTAGCTGGGAAGCCTCAGAGCTTGGGAGTATGAGTAGCACAGTTAGAGCAAGCAGAATTTGAGTTCTTCGGTGGAGGTAGTACTGCACGAGGCTTGGATGTCATGAACAAATGCTGACATTGCTTAAACAGCACTGGTAAAAACAGTGCATCTATTGACTCTGAGCAAAAATGAAAGGGATCTTTTGAGTCATATACTAAAATTTTTACGTGTTCATCTCTAATACATCACGTTCCTCAGACCTGAGGACGTCAGAGGTCTGCATCAGAGATGGGAATTGCTCGTCAGAGATCCCTCTGTCCTGCTGTAGGACCATGCCAGTTTGTACGTCCATCGGGGATGACACAAAGGGACCTGGCGATACTGCTTTTATCAGCATCTTTTGACAGTTTTCTCCCGAAGATAGGGAATTGGAGTGTACAGAAACCCCTGATCTGACAGAGCCTTGTTGACCCTTGTTGCATCACACGATGAAGTGTGGAAGCTTTATTTCACCTGCTACCACAGATTGTCGTATTGCGAAATGTGTTGGTGAGGAAAGAGAAAAAGGTGCTCTGTGGCAATGCCGCGTCTCAGAAATTAATGTATGACTATTTTCTTAGTTGCTAAAATAAGGTACAAAGCCTCTGAAGAAAATATTTATTAAGCCACAGATGGCAAAGCTGAGCCTCTGATTTCCCTAAATCCTTAAGAGGATTGTGGTACAGCTTATAGGAGCATCTTAGTGGCTGGATGCTCAGCTTCTTATTAGATATGTCATACATATATACACCCACAGTGACTTGAGCAGAGAAAGTGTTTGCACTCCAGCTTTGCTAATTACACACCTTAAATTAGGGTAACAAATAACTGTTTTTCTTTTCTTATGTTAGTGGGACTCTAGACTTTCTTGCACAACATGGCAAATGGCAAATCTATTTTGTATGTCTGATCTTAGATATATTTTCTGGGTTTTAATTACAAAATTGAGAGGAAGCAGTAATAGAAAGGTGATTGATCAGGGTAGTCATACCTTTGTTTTGAACAAAGCATAGAAAAGCAGAGGATCATACCAGATAAGTACAAAAAATAAAGGAAAATATGTAATTACTTTTATTGATGTGTTTTTCTTTCTGAGATACTGTTTTACTTGCACTCCTTTGTTCTTCCGTGCGTTCTCTGAAATGCCTGTCTTTTGTTCTCCTGCTTTTATTCATCTTTATTTCTTCATATTTTACAGTTGTAGAGAGATGAGAACTGAAGACGTGATTGGAAAAGATCACAGTAATCTGTGTCCAATCTTGGCACAAACTATATTCAAGTCCTGTCTCAGTTGTCTTCATCATGCTCTTTTACACACTGCTGAGATTCTTGTATTTTTTACTGGTGTTGGTAACAACAGTGGCTTTTCAGCAAAATGTGCTCGGTCCAGACAGTTGACAGTACACCGTAATCTTGTTGAAATTTCCCTCATTCAGACTGTGAATTTTGTAGAAAACCCAGATCAACTTGTAGTGAAGGATGTGGGGTGACAGTGGTAAATGTGATTTTTAAAGGAAAAGCCAGGGCAGTGGATTTTCATGTTTGTCAATTTTTGGATGAGGGTAACTTCCACATTTCCTGCATGAAAAAAACATTGGCCAATGAGAGAGTGAGCAGGACAGAAGACATACAGCAGCCCTGTGATGCCACCAAGCTGAATAGAAACAATTATCATCTTCTGCTGGACGACGTTTCTCAGATGCTCATCTCTTGTTTGCCATATGTGCATTTATTATTGAGGGGGAGTTTTTGAGCTGCCTGGAAAAGGGCCTGAAAATTTGGCTGTATAAACTGTCTTCTGGTATTTAATTTCTACAGCTTTAGGGAGATGAAACTTTGTATGTTGCTTGACAAAATTAGTTGGATTATAAGAAAGTAACACTTTAGTTTACATTGATGTTATCTTCACGTTGAAGTGATAGATTCCACAGTTTTGCTAGCTGCCAGATCCAGGGAGGAGAGTCTCTTCGTAAGTGATCGTGCGCTAGATTTTTTTCAAATTGCAGGTAGTTTTTGAACGTCACCTTTTGTAACAGATTCTTAGATGAATTTTGTGATGAAAGTAGCACATAATAGCAGCTCTGCTTCTGTCTCTTCCGTATTCTGGAGGGATCAAAGAACCAAACCATTGCAGGGATTTAGCAGAGTCCATTTGTTCTGCTCCAGAAGAGGCCTAGAGACAGTCCAGTGTGGATGCAGCATGAACGATCATGAACATAAGCTAATGAGTTGAAACAGGGAGCGAGTGAAATGGACAGTGTACATATAACTAGATAATTCACCAGTGAGAATATTCTTTTTTTTGGATTGCTATGATACTAAATCCAACAGTAGCAGTGACTGTGAAATGTAACTACAAAGAGTTGAAATAAGGTCAGGTGGTACAAAAATAAGGCATACTGCAAAGTGGATAGGACCATAGTTTTTTCACTTCATAAAGGAGATACACCTACTAAATTCGTAACTACAACAGAGGAAACATTAGTTCATAGAATGAATAATAGTTTCTCCTTACTGACATACGAGACTTCCTAGTTCATGCAAACCAGAAATACAAAGGGGAGGTTTTTGGATGTTGTCTTTGAGAATACATTCAGGTTTTTAATTTACAAAAATCCACCAGAAAGTGAGTCTAACTGCCCTGCCTCAGGTGTCAGCTGAAGTACGTTGGCTGGCCGGAGAGGAAAGAAAGTGCTTTGTGTATTTAAATGGCAAAAGAGTTCTGTGGTTTCTGGTTAGCTCTGAATATGCCATCAAGGATGAGTTGATCCTTAATAGCATGATTGATTATTTCGTGAGAAAAGACACTATGCCAGACAGAGATCATCTGTGATACAGAGCAACCATGCAATTACTGCACTGAACTGTGCTGTGAACGTGGGCCACTTTACCAGCTGAAGGGAAGAGCTGGTAAATTATTGCGGGGTTTAAAGGCTGACTTGCATAAGGCTGGATTCTGATTGCAGACCTGTTCTGTTGGATAATTTGCGCTGTAGGAAGAAAAGCTTTCAGTATTTATTGGTGGTTGCAGCATTCTGGAATTGGTGGGATCAACTGCTTTTCAGCTTCATGTAGGTTTTTGTAGGATAGTTTGGGGCAGTTGTGTCCTAGAAGAACTAGGGGAAATGGGAGTGCACAAGAGGAAAAGTTTTGTCCCAGGCAAAGCTGTTGTTGCAGATCTGCTCAAGACGTTCCTCCTTAATTAAGTGGGTGTCTTCCTTGACTTTGATCTTATGAGTCATTTATCTAGAAACTACTTGTGTTCTGCAAGACATCCCTGAGTAAGTCCCTCAATTTATTTATATCTATAAGATGATTTAATACTAAGTTAATGATTTAGGGACCTATCTGATTCCCAGAAAAGCCAGTCGGAGACTCTCACTATCCTCATCTAACCAACTGGATATAATACCTACTCGCATTTAAATACCGTTTTCATTTCCACAAAAGAATTTATATTGCTTTCTAATACCTTGGATGCAGAGCTTTTTATAGATTACTACCTCATAAATCATTATTCCTTACTTTTTAAGTTAGCTTTCATTAGAAATGGAGCAGAAAACAAAGCTACAGTTACAGACCTAAAACCTTCACATTTTGAGAGGTTCCAGATTCACGTACTTGAACATAAACCTCGTTCTGTGGCTTTGGACTCAGACTAAACAGAAAATAAGCCTATTTTCAGATTCCAGTTTGAACATACGGTAAATTCTTAAGAGATTAATTGGCCTGATGGGTTTTTGACACTGGAAGAAGGTTGAAATCAGAAAAGATAATTTCCTTACTCTCTATTGAAAAAAGTAAAATTGATTTGTTGCTGATATTTTAGGGAGATTTGTTTCTAGAGACTGCAAGGAAAAGGCAATTCAGCCGGGAAATCTTCCTCTTATCCAAGACAGATCTGTCTCTTACTCTGTTGCCTTCAGCAGATGGAGGATCAGTAGCCGCTAAGAAATTCTCTCCTTGACTTCAGAAACCTAATGCATGGAAAATTCTCTCTAGATTTGGGAACTGCTGGTTTGTACAACCACTGGCAGCACATGCTTGCTTCGTGGCAGAATCTGAAAGGAAGCTTTGGGGAGCTGAGAAGAGCAGCCTGTGCTGCAATAAACACATTTGCTCACTTTGGCTGTTCGCATCACTGAGGCGTCCCGTTCTGTGGTGTGTCATACTTGCCTCGCAGGAGTGGGCGCTGAGCTGTGATGATGAAAGCACGGCTTCTTGATGAGCACGTACGACAGCAAAGATAATAATTAGTGCAAAGGTATGTGGTAGAGCATCTAGCTCACTCTGAGGACAGTACGGAGCCATACCACCCACGAGGGATCTCTGAGATGATAACTTAATTGAAAGGAGTTGCTCAATCATGGACCACACTTGGCACAGAGTTAGAAACTCCTGCTTCAGGTAATGTTTTAACAAGTTACTTTATTTTTTCTGTTGTCACCTGAACAAGAAGATTCTGGTGCCCGCTTATTGCATAAATACTCCTCAGGTTATGCAACAAAACTGTTTTCTTTTCCTTTGTTTTGTTTTTTAAACTGGTTACATTCATGTGCTCAGGCCTCTTCTGTACTTCAGATCCCAGTTCAAACAGTAAAGGGGAGGATGCCGAAGAAAGCCGCCGAGAGTGCATAGGTGAGAGGTGTTCTCCTTCATTCCAAAGATCAGGAATCAGATCTGGTCTGTGAAGCTTTTATCCCAGCTCCAATTTTTGCAGAAATTATTTGTAGGGGGAAAAAAAGGATATTCAGAGTTAAGCTTCTATATATGAATTATATGAGCTGTTTTATAACAAGAATTGAAAGCCCACCACTTCCTTATTGATTGTAGTTTAAGGTTAAACACAAAACGTAGCAGTTGTATCAATAATATACACCAAAGTAAAGCAGAAAAATGCCCTATCCTGCCGAACAACTCCTTCTCTTTCAAAGATAGCCCTGCCTCATTTTCTTTCCTTCAGAGAAGAAAATTGCAGCATATCTAGAATAACTAAATTAAGCTGTTCTGGAAAAAGAGGAGAGAATCAATTTCTATCTCAAGTATCTTCAAATGACGTTCCTAGTCTTAGGTCTGGAATGGGCTGGAGCTTGGATATTTTGATTGATACGCAGCGTGGCTCTCTGGGGTGATCCAAGACCTCACAGGCAGGCAGAAATTCACTGCGTGCTGCAGCTGGGGAGTTGCTGGCCTGGTATGGTCTGGCCCTACAAAGGAACCAGTGACTGAGAAGAGAGTTGATGCCTTTTGCACCACCTTCAGTGATGGGACTCTTTGACAGGTCACTGCATGAAACATGGGTTACGATGGCCAACAGGGAAGAAGAGTAATTTATGTCGTATTGGTGGAGACAAGTGAATAAAAGCTGTGGGAAGCTGGTTTTCCAAAAGGAGCTGGGGATTTTACCAGATTCTGTGAGTTGTAAAACTAGGTGGGAGGCAGCCTCCAAAACCTTGAGCAGATCTTAGTGCAAGCCCTCTCCAGTTGCTGTTCATAATCCGTACCACTTCCAGACCCCATTTTGCCCTACCAAGTCAAAGAAAGACACGCTGCTGTCATTCTGACATCATCAGAGTTGATGTTACCTCACTCCTAACAGCATTGCATGTGCGTTTAATGAAAGGAAGTATCCTTTTGGAACTTTGTAAAACCCCCACTTGGAGGACAGAAGAATTTGTAATAGTCTCAAATACATACAGGTGACCTACTAATGTTTGGATATCAGAGATGTCGCTGCTCTGAGAGGAGATCATCAACCAACGTAATTACCATAGCATTTACTGTACGCGTGCTGGTGCACAGATTGACAAAGGTCAAGGTGACCTGAGCCTCTGGAATGTTGCTGTTTTCCATAAGAGGAAAGACAAGATAAAGTTTGAAGCAAATATCCCATTGTCCCTTATCTACCACTACTCCAAAGTGAAATCACGGGCCTGTTTCTTTACGAGAGCAGACAATAGTGTTTTGTTTCCGTGACCCGGCAGTCTGCTGCCCAGTAAGCTGACTCAAAGGTAACCTATATATAGGTTATAGCCTAAGCACTTTTAGGAAAGTTAAGCACTGCTGAAAGCTTCTGGTTTTGAGTAGGGAGCCTCCAGCCATCCAGTAAAAACCACCAAGCACGGAGACTGAGGGGGTCTGGTTGCAGCCCCTTGTAATTGTTAAAGCTGCAAAGTCTCCAAGTACAGTCCAGTTGGATGTAAACAGCATTCCTCTTCTGGGGTGGCAAACGATACCTTCCTCCCTGCTGGGCCTCAAGATGTAGCCAAAACTTGTTTACCCTGTAATTTAGAGTTTGTTGTAATCTAAATAGAGATTTTTGCAATGCAAATAGTGCTGTACAGAATGTAATACATTTTATTTATTGCTACTGTTTATTATGGCTGTATAACTTATCACTCATCACATAGACAGGGTTGCAAAACACAATGTTTCAAACACACTTGAACTCTCAGATCATGATCAGTAAAGAGAATATGATTTATTTTTAATATACTTTTTTCCCCACAGTATTTTACAATAACCTGCATAAACCCCATTTTGCATAAAAGGGTTCTAAGAATTATATTTAAAAAAAAATTAATTCGTGCGTAAAGATTGTTTCTGATTACGTAAAGTCTAATTTTGTTTGATTTCCTGAAGCACCCTATTATACTGACTGATACACGTATATTGAGAAGCCTGCTATCAGCCTCAAAATTCAGTGTTAGAAGATAATCTTCCATAATTATCCAGTGCTAACATAGGTAATGGCAGTTCAGCATAGCTAGAACAGGCTGCTGGTCTCACTGCACCTACTGTAAAGGTGCAGAAACTAGATGGAAGAGCAATGTTCATGTGAAGGAAAAAAATTCTCTCTTTGTCCTGTAGGAGGTGATCTTGGTTTGCTGCTTCTATCATTTACAGCCTGCTGTAAACTAATAATCAGGCTCAATAAAAGGGGAAATTAAAGTAGTGCCCAGGGAAGTGGGATGAAGTAGTTAATGTTTGTTACCTACCCCAATGCTGGACCTTGATCTTCTGACAACACCCACTATTCTCCAGGTGACATTGCAGATAAATGATTCTCTTCAGGAAGAAAAACAAGTGGTAAAGTGATAAATGCTTCAATCACTGTCAATGGAGTACCATGCCTCTTATGCAGCTCAGAGATTAGAAACCTTTGTTAGCTGATTACAGTTCTAAGAAAATGTATTTAGACTATTTCCTAGAAACTTGGTTCTGTGAGCACTGCTGAACTACTCAGCTCCTCCTGTACCCTTCCGCATTTACCAGGGCAGTGCAGGTAACACAGAGACACCTGGAACCTCCATCCAAGATGGCATTCGGGTCTTGGCCAGACAGAGCCAAGCCTGATCTGCAGTTGGCAGTAGCCCTGCCCTGGGAGGAAGGTGGAACTAGATGACAGCTCGAGATTTCATCCAATCTGTCCTGCTCCTTCCAACCATGCAACTTCACTAATGCTGTGATCAGCGCTGATGTGTTCTAGGTGTTACGCAGCACTCATCGCCATCGTACCTGAGACTGTGCAAGGGCTGCAATCGTAGCAGTGTGCCAGGAGATCCTGGTGCCTCAGGCATCCGACTGAGTTCCCATCCAGCACAGGCACCTGGGTTCCTTCCCACAATAAAAAGAGCAGGAGGATTAAGTTGTGATGTGTTGCTGGATTTTGGCCTAAAATGGAATTGAAGGCATGGCTGAAGAATTTGAATAGATTGAGGAAATCTGCAGTTCAGATACAGCCCAAATGCCTAAAGACACTGCTGATTTTAGCCGAGTGTTGTCACACTAAGTTTTCAGCAATAACGTTAGTGGCAAGAATAGTCACCCTAGGAGAGGGTCATGTTGGAAGGGAGATGCTCGGAAATCAATGCCGGTATTTGGCACACTGGAATATCTGGCAGAGTTGGAATTAACAAAGCTGTTTTAGCATTTCCCCTGCCAGTATCCACTCTTGTAAATAAGAATTTCAGTTTTGTTGATATAATTGCAATCAGCAAAAAGTTTTATAGACAGCGAAGTGCTGTGAATTGTGCACTTCGACAATATTTTCTCTGATACCAGAAATTCAGACTGGACCTGTACCGTATTGTACTGCTTTGGCTTTCATTTAATTTGTGCAATATGATAACACTGAAATAATATAAAAGAAGTAGCAAGTAGTCTGCGTTTGAGTAGATTATCTGAGGTCTCACAAGCAGCAGAAGTTGCATTTTTGTAGATAGATGGTAGTATAAGAGCCACTGTTACTGACTATTCCATAACATACAGAGTTTTTCACTGTGTGTAAGAGATAGTGTCTGTGTATAAGGTAGTGCTTATTGGCTTCAGAGTACTAGCAGCAGCCCGGTTTTTGGTTTTTTTGTTTTTTTTTCTTAAATAATCAAAACCTCCAACAACTCCAAAAATAACAGTCATTGTGGAGTAGTTGGTGCTTGCAGTAAAATTGTCATTTTTGCAAATGCCGTTTGGGAACTTCCACGATTTATTTGCAGGATGATAAGGGAGACTGTCAAAGCTTAAAGATTTGGAAGTAAACTATCCAACATTCAAAGCTACACAGCTTGTCATAAGAGCAGCTCAAGTGCAGCTAAATCCTTGGTGGTGTAAATAGCTGTCAGCTCTCAATTAAATGGGGATCCTTCACAGCAGTGCTTTGCTCTACCTTTTAGATAAGGAAGCCTATTGTATTTAGTGCTCATAGCATATTGCTGGTACCAGTTGTTTCCAGTGCACAAAGTAGTGAATATTAATGGGAAAGAAAATGCCTAACACGTCTTCCTCGAGCTGTGATTATGGCTGTTCAAGGGTCAGAAAAAGTACTCGTGGCTGAAGGGCGAGCAGGGAACAGCCCAGCTCACCGTGGCCAATGACCCAAGGGAGATGTGTCTGGCACTGATGGTACTGTGGTCTCTGTCTCAAGTTTACTGTCAGTCGTGGTAGCATCTAGCAGCGCTTCTGTGGTCTCGGCTGAAAAGGGGAAGGTTGACTTGTCTGCTGCTCTCTCCGCTACTTTTTCCCGGTGAAGTATATCTAATGTAGTCACGAATGTAATTAAATATTTGCAGCCACATACGGGCACGTGGGTCAGTCTGGATTAAAACATAAACAGCACAAGCTTTATGGTACTTTCTCCAAGAATCCAATTAAAAAAATGTGCTTTCCATCACAAAGATGCTATCAACCCAAGAATCATACTTTATATTCCCAGGACAGATCATTAATAGTATTTCAATCAAAATTTGATTATAATAGTCCTAACCTGTTTAGTACAAGCCCTGAAGAGCCTTTTATTTTCTTAACTGTATGAAAATAATAACCATGCCATCATCAAAAAAGCAAAAAAAGAGAAGATATGTTTGACACTGACATAGTTTAAAGTCATTTCAGCAAAGACTATAGACTAGGGACGAATGTTTTCTATAAAGCTGCTCTTTCTCAACGCCAGCATTTATGAAAGTCACATCCACTAAATCTGTGGGTCTTTCTCATGAATATTTTATCTAATTCCAGCTTTGCTATGACGTCAAAGGGTTGTGCTTTTGGTAGGTTTCCAGTTCTTTGGTAGAAATCCAGATGCTTATTCATGGATGAAATCTGAACAAGATGGAAGATACTGCAGTGAGTGGAGTTACCTTTTGGCTTTGATGAGCTGTTCTGGAACTAGGAGGAGAAGCAAAATTCTATTATATATAATACTCAGTCTCCAACTGTATTTATTTCCTTTCCCTCCACTCCATCCTTGCACTTTTCTCTGGGCACTTGGCAAATGCACGAGTACTGTTAATGTTGCTCCTTGGCTGAACATTAAATGCATATTTCTGAACACAACTGCTGACTCCTCCCTGTCTTGCACCTCACTGATATGCCTGGATCCTGTTGGCTCAGCGCCTGGGATTGTACATGTTCTTGGAATATCCCAAGGGAAATCCTATCGAACTTCTCCTGTTCGCATGACCTAATGATTGTTCAAAAGTGCCTGATTTTTCATCTTCTGTTTTATTGGACTTTGCAGAATTTTGCTTTGACCCAGGTAACTTCTTTTTTCCTGGCCCTGACTGGAAACTATGTAATGTCCATGTAAACACTGAGATGGTTGTTGGACGTTTGCCTTAAAGAAAAAATGCAAACAACAAAAATACACCAGCTTTTAGCCCACAATCGTGTTGTCTGGTACCTCTGTAACAGACATAATGCTTTGTGCAGAGTTCAAGGTGCACATATTTAAAAACTGAGGGATTTTCTTCCCACTGAGTTAAAAAGCAAAATGTCAGTGTTGTAGCTAAAGATTATTTTTATTAATTAAAAATGTGTTGTGAGTAATATGAACAAGTACAAAAAAGCTCATATGCAAACTAGTCAATATAGGATATTTTTGTCTACGACTGTAGTCTATAGCACTTCTGTGTTAACCATTTTAAATGAAAATATGCCAGACCATTTGGGCCTTAGTATAATGATGTTATGATTTATTGCACTTGTAGTTGCCCTCCTGCAGCTATTACCAGAAGAGCTGATAATGGTCTGCAATTTGTTTTCCAGAACTGGGAGCAACTGCCAGCAAGAGAACAACTGGGAGCAACTAGCACTCGCAGGGAAAGGCTCTTCACCTGCACGGCTCAGCCAGATCTGGGAGGACAGGTCAGTGACAATCCTCAGAGAATCCACAACGGAGTGCCAACCTTCTGAGCTGGTAACAGCTGTTTCTTCCAAGATGGTGCAGTGGGACCCAACAGTATGAAAACTGACTTGGAATTAAATCTCTATAAAAAAATAGGAGACCTGACTAAATAGTGGACAATGTATCAGCCTTTCTCCCCACCAGTTCACTCATATTGATTTAAGACTTGTCCTTGATTCCAAGAATCAGGTGACACACACCCTGGTTTTAAGACCTTACAGCTCTAACTATTGGTGGAGGTTCCTTATAATGGAATTTACTGTAAGCACTTGTTATAGTTATAAGGAATCTTTATAATCCTTAGGGTTAGAGATGCTTCCTGTTTTGAACTGGTTTCCTGATGACCTTGGAGTCAATGTATTGAAGCTCAACACACATTTTTCAGAACTTGATGCTGCCCAGGTGTGACAACTGTTCATCACCTGCCAAGAGGCGAGATTCCCTGAATCTCCCTTCAAAGGACAGCTATTCATCTTCAGATTTAAGATACTTTCATACTTACTGAAAGCTCTGGGGGTTTTCCTAACTATCAGAAAGGTTAGTTTAGTTCTTTTTGAATAGAAAAGTGATTGCAGGCTAGAGAAAAGTAGTTTGACACAAGGTATCATAGCCTAAATCCTGGTAAATACGCAAAACAGGGTTTCAGCAATTAAACATCTGAGGGCATCAGATGATATGAAGCTATTTTGCATCCTGAGAAAAAGTTTTTGTCTTGTCTAAGAAAAGGAAAAAGTTGGTCAGTATTTTGTCATTGGAGTGGGAAAGTGATTTTTTGAAAAAGCTGTGTTTAACTTAGCCTGTATTCTGTCTCCTTTTCATAGAATCATCGAATGGTTTGGGTTGGAAGGGACCTTAAATATCATCTATTTCCAGCCCCTCTGCCATGGGCAGGGACACCGTCCTCTAGACCAGATTGCTCAAAGTCTCGTCCAACCTGACCTTGAACCCTTCCAAGGAGGGGGCATCCACACCTGCCCTGAGCAACCTGCTCTTGTGCCTCACCACCCTCACGGGAAAGAATTTCTTCCTTTTATCTAATCTAAATCTTCCCTCTTTCAGTTTAAAAGCATCACCCCTCATCCTATCACTACATTCCCTCCTAAAGAGACCCTCCCCATCCTTCCTATAGGCCCTTCTACTCGTTCTCGTGTGTTTAGACTCTTTGCTTTACCTGTGTTCAGTACCTGCTATTTGGGATGGGCAGTCGTACAAGCCCTTGTGTGCTGCTTGAGCATAATAAATACGAGTTGTATTATTGTACCTTCATTAGGCTTAGTGTCTGAAGATTCAGAGTGGTAAAACGGACTTTAACTGTGTTTTGTTTAAAGGAGAACAGTTAAATGGTTTGCCTTCCTCAAAATGTACCATGTTTTTTCCTGTAAGGTGGCTGGAAAGAGGGGAAGGATTCCTGTTGGTGGTGGAAGTCAGAATGTAAGGATCTGGATCACGTCCAGTAACTAAACCCAGACCTGTGTCAGGACAGTGTAACAACCAGGGGATTGTAGATGCCAAGCACAGGTAAGGATGGACTCTGCATTATCATTTATTTCTTCTCTCTGCTTGCTTTCACACATACACTTCTGTTTGCGAGCACTCTCTCCTGCAGTCTCCAAAGTCAGTGGGGTTCCCACCAAGTTTTCAGTGAGAACAGGAATATCAAATACTGCAAGCATTTCAGTGCATTTTCACTTTGGCAAGGAGACGTAAGTATTTTCCCACCATCGTTCTCCCTGTTAGCAGCAGCAGCTCTTTTTTTGTTGTGGTTCCCCGCCCCCAGCTCATTTGCTTCTAAACACTTCTGAAAGGTTATACTGAAGTCACTTTTCAGTGGGCAACCAAAATAACCAGATATTAGTTATGGCTAAGAACAAGGTCCAAAGTGTGATTCGTTACAGTTCTCTAGTTCATCTAAAGTAAATAGGAGCTTATCTGTGGAGCTGCCTAGGATTTTACTTCAGTGATATCTGGAAACTAAAGCTCAAGATCTTAGAGGAAACTTTGAACCCACTATACTAGTTCAAACAAGTCCGTGGCCTTTGGCTTTTTAATCTTTCTTTTGGTTCACTGTTAGATTTGAAAGATTGCCGAGTAGTGTAAAAGCCTGGAAATCGGATATTAATCTTGAAAGTCTTCTTCAGATTCTTTTCCCAAGGAGGATGTTACACATTAAATATTGCCCATCTGGGCACAGAAGGATGCTTTCCACTTTTATTTCAATTCTTACTCTCATTGTCTTTGTTTAAATGACTGTATGGTTTATTCTCATTAATAATATGGCTTTGCACTCATGTTATACTTTTCCAGTACAGGTATCAAGTTGTTTTGTTGTTTATAATTCACGAAGAAAGTGCATATTTATGTATTATCAGGCTGCATGTGAGGTGGGAAGAGATCGTGTTGTTGCCCCAACAGGCCTAACAGAACATATTAACCATTTGTCTACTCTGTTATTTTAGTCACTATTACATTTTTACCACCCTTCTGAGGAAACAGAGATTTGAATAATGATTTCATGTTGGAATGTGGAAGAAGGTTTAATTCTGAATATGTATATATAAGTACTTCTATACTTTCTGTGAAATATGTTGGACTTAAGATACTTTATCAAAAAGGCAGCTTTTCCTGTTGGAAGTTCACCTTGTAAATCATGTAATACTTTAGAAATCTCTGCCTCGCATGCCAGCCTTTCAGTCTTTTGCCCATATAATTCCTGTTGGTTTAAGAATTCCAGCCAGTGCTCAGTTGATGTGAAACCCAGACAAATAGTACAAATTAATAATACAAGTGGTTCTTTGCATGCATGTGTGCATAAGAAAATAAGATTTATGCCTGGTAGCACTTTTTATCTTCAGCTGTCATATATAGAAAAAATGAATAGTGTAACCAGATCCTGGTTATTTAGCTAGATTTCCTTTTTGTGTAGGTGACAAAAAGTTGTGCTTCCATGTATCCAACTATCGATCCACAGATGGATGCAGTATCAAGAGTTTCTTGAGGGCTCCAGAGGCCTTGAACTTACTCCTACTTGAAGAACAATAACATCAATTTTTCTTTCTGAAAGATTTTAAGATCTAAAGAGACCTGTCACTGATTCCAATACATTGAGCTTCGGCCCAAGTCAGACCCTGATAATCACTATGAGTTGGCCATACAGGAAACCCTGGTATAACTCATAACTTGGGTGAGCATACCGAAACGAAAGAGTTCAGCACGGAAACCTGTGTCTTCATCTAGAGCAAATCAGAGCTGGTCCAGTACAGTTAGGGTTTCCCACTTGATTTCTTGAGTCTGTGCTGATTTACCCTGTTTTTGGTCTGACCCTTTGCTCCTGGCAGGCTTGCAAGAGCAAACTATATTTGCAAGTCTAATAATGTGGCTGAAACTGGTAATTACTCTACATACTTCTGGAAGATCCATAATATAATTAGCAGCTTCTGTGAGTTGCAAGATGACAATAAGAGAAGATTTATGCGCTTCCTTTTAGCTTAAGCATGGTTTACTTCAATAAATGCAATTCTGAGATAAGAATAAATGCATATTGCATTGGCCAATCTTCCCTGTGACATCGAGATATGTATTACCTCTTTGGTCCAATTATCCAAAATGATACTGCTTTCCCTTTTTCTCTGCTTTGATTGCCTTTTTAAGTGTTCTCTACTGCCTTTGCCAAAGCAGCACAATTATCCCTACAGGTTAAACCTCTTGATTTTGGGTGGAGAAGTTGTGTAAACGTGTTGCCAGAGTGGCGGCTTGGTGAATCAAACTTTCTGCCCTTACATAATTTCTTTCATTAAGAGCCTCAGCTGATAGTCTGAGGGAGCCTTGGTTGTTTGGGTAAGAAAATGACAAGCCAATGAGCAGGAGAGCTCTTACTGTCCTGGTCTGCCTGTCCCTCTCCATTGCTGTGCTGCCCGAAATTGTTGCTGATGTGCTCTGATGTTCTAGCACAGAGATCGTGTCCACTGTATCTAAGTGGCAGCCTTTAGACAATCATTGACCATCTCTCTAGACCTCATGAAGCACAAACTGGCCTAAAGTACTAGTGAATGGACTGTGATCAGGCCTTTCCAGAGCTTGAAACTCAAGGCAAGAGCCTAGTTGATGAGTCCAGCTCTCTTACAGTCTCTCAAAAACCCAGAGGATTCTCAGTTTTTCAAGGCCAGCTCTACCACCAGTGAGTGCACTTTCTGACACAACCTTAACAAAAAGGTCTGTAAGAAGGCCCTTGCCAGAATTTCATCCTTTTCGGGTGTGGTTTCCTCAGCAGAATCAATATCTTAAGTTCTTATGCTGAGGTTTAGGATTGCAGAGCTCATTACAGGGATGTAAGCTCTGTTGAGGGTCTTCCTTGCTTTCCACCCATGTATAATATAGTGAAGACAGATTTATTCTGTTGCCTTTCAAGCCCTCTGTGCTCAAAAAAGGTCAAGATTTACATCTTCCACCGCCCCCTCAAAGAAGGTGGAGTGAACATCAAAACAGCCATGTATATGAAAGTATGACTGAAGCTAATAAACCCTCATTCTCTTGAAACATCTTTATTACTGAGCTCACTGCATGAGGAATACTTCGGTAACTTGCCAGCTTTCGGCTTAATTGTACCGATGTTGTGCAGTTCACCGAGTAGAAAAAATACTAGATGCACTTACGATAAACTCTTTGTTGGACCTCTAATCTCTGCGTGGCTGTGCTCATTTGAAATGTGAAGGCAGACTACGTGCTGTGCGGCACTACACATCTCGGTTAGGCAATAACTAAAATAACAGAGAAAAGATCTTGACAATAATAATAGTGATGATGATGATGATAAAAATAAAATGATGTAATTGGAAAATCTCTCGTGTTACGTTTGCTTAGTCTGAGAAATTTAGAGAAAAAACTCTGGGTTCCCGAACGTTGGCTCAGGAAAGAAACTCCCAGACAGCAAAACTAGAGGCATAGTTGTTACTTCTGTAATAATGGAATTGCTTTTTTGGGGGGAAAAGAAGAGACACTTCAGATTTAAAGCATTAAAGTTGCCTGAAGCACAGTGAGCAAAATGGTGATAATGTGGAACTCTGGGTTTGACTCTTCAGAGGTGAAAGGCGAGTAAACACTTGCTATTTCAGCTGTTTGTAAAAGCATCCCTATTTTCTTCATGAATGTTTCCCAAATGCCACAGTTTTAATCCCAATTCAGAAAGACTTTAACTGTTTTTCAGAAATGGATTAGACCTAATGAAAGCTTTTCTGCTGATTTTGATGGGATTTTGAAAAACCCTCTGAAAGATAATAAGATCTAACTAGTGTATTTTCTGTTTCGCACATGTACTAGTAACACTGCTCTCCCTAAAAATTGCAGGGTGATCTGGGACCTCATCCAACTCATGCTGAAGTCTTTCCACTCACATAGAATCCTTGGTGAAAAACATTAGAGGTGATTACTCAGTAAATACAGTGCATTGTCTGTTATGGCTCTTCGAGTTACTTTTGCATTTCTCCCAAAGCAGTATGGTACAGCATGGTTAGAAGAACAGGCCTTTGTTTGAATTCTGTAATTTTTATTTTGCAGACTTTTTTATTTAATATAAAAAAAAGGAGCAGGAAATTTATGAAAATGCAGGCCATGTCAACATAGTTCAATTTCTCAACTTGTCATCTTGTCTCAGTTCTCACTGGAAGAGCCTGAAGAAGGCCCTATGGCCAACTTGTCAGCTCTAATCTCCCCTTCTACTCTTAGCGGATATTTTATTAACACTTTTTAAGACTGTTTTTTATTTATTTCCAGTCTACGTGCTGAGGCAGCAGCCAGTTTGTTTCTCTTCATCTTTCCCTCTTCTTGCTCTCTGCTGCATGAGAGAAAGGTTGACTCTTCTGCCATCAGAGTCCACAAATCATGGCAAAAGGGATTGTTGCAGTTTTCATAAATGTGGTGTTACTTGAAAATTACAGACTGCAACTGCTTATTGCAGTTCTGTGCAATGGCTGTAAATTGGGCTCTGTATCTTTCTGGTGACAGTCATTCCCGCAACAGGCCTTTTAGGAAATTGGAAGGGAAATTAAACAAGAGCAAGGGGTGGCTTTCCTTTTATCTTTGACATGCCTTCCTGAAATCCTTATCTATCATATTCAGGCAGAGATGTTGCTGAAATGGTGGTGGATTTAGATGTTGTCTGTTTCTGAAGCAGCAGACTGCTGATCCTCCATGCTTTTTGAGACGATCTGTTGACAGGGTCTAAACACATATGAAATTTTATGAATGATGGGCCAGGATGACATGACACCAATGGAATGTGTGATTTCTCCATATTCACCATTCATTCATTTACATGGACTTTCTCAAGTCCATTGAAAAAGATTCAGTTGAACATGCTGTGGCCATAGGTAGCAAATAATTTGCAGAGAAGCCTGAATGGTCAGTAAAGGAAAGCTGCAGGGTGACTTCATTTTTCTTGTGCAGGACATAAAGAGAAATGAACTGAATGCTCTGTTGTACCCTTTGGTTCTCTAGATCGTGGATCCAGGCATTCAGGAGCAAACAAGTGTCCCTGCTTGGTTGCCCACTCCTTGCAGGAGGGACATAGAGACAAGGAGAACCGTGATGGTCGGCTCATCTTGTCCACTGGCCTAATTGCCGGAGCAGTGCATAGGATGGTGGGTGGTGCATACAGAGCTAATAAACTAAAATCCCACCTTTCCATCCCATGAGGAAGGGAACTGCAAGTGCAAGGTGTGTTTCTGAGACTTCAATGCCTTCCTGAGGTGCTGTGTCTTACTCACACCCTTTGTGCTGGGATGTGCCCAGTCCTAATCCAGCCCTGCAGTCCTGGCCTTTCTTCAAGTTAGGTTTGATGGGAAGGGCTCCTCACCTAACCTTACCTTTCTCTTCACCACAGAACTTGCCTGAAATGAACTCTGTGTTGACACTTACGCAAGCAAAAAAACCCTGTGTCTGGAAAGGCCTTTTTATATCTGTTCTACAGAAGAAAAACACATGTTAATTCTGGCCATGGCAGATCCTCTGGGCCCACACCTCTGACACACCCGATATGAAGAGAGTTTAAACAAGCACTTACCCTTAAGGGTGGGAGGGATGCTCAGTTTTATCACCTTACCACACCCCAGATGCAGTCCTGGTTTCCTCCAGGCCCTGTGAGAGCAACCGGCGTCTTTCCCTGCATACAATAAGTGGCCTCCGTGCTACGGTTTGTGTCACTTCACAGCCTCATGCTCCATAACACTCTCTGCTGCAAGAAAGCAGCCAGGTTCTAAAGCACCTTCTCGCAGAGGTTGGAGAGAATCAGCGAGTGCTACAAATATGTCAAATGCTGGATTAATGCCCTCATGCATCTCAAACCGAACAAGAAACCTGACCTTGAAGCACCTGTGCCTCGCCAGCGTTCCTGGCGGTAGCACCAGCGGAACAATGCCTCACCGAAAACACAGCATGACAAACCCTCTGACACGCCTGGTGAGAACTGGCACAGACCCGTGGTTCTACTAGCTGCTCTGCCAGGGCAAAGCCTTTCTCACTCACTATGCCGTGTTTAAAGGGGAATGAGCAAATTAAAAGGCGCAGTTAAAAGCACTGATTTCCTTATCTTTGCTATTAGTATTGCTTTCGATTATGGTAAGTGATAGAGCCCAAGAAATGAGATTTGCTTTTGATCTTTAATACCACATGCTTACTTTTCACTAAACAGGGAAAACCTATAGCTCAATTTCACTTTTGTCTGTCCTGTTTGTTTTCATGTACAAGCACAGTACTGCAATGTTCAGGCTGTAGATGATGCCAAGGAAAATTGGAGAAGCTGCTACATATACAGAAAGCTTTCCGTTGCTCATTTTATTTAATTTTTAATAAATCTAAATTTTGGGACAACTCAATCTGACAGTGTTTATCTAACTAAAAATGCAACAGTTATGGGAATGAGAGATGAAGCTTAAATCAGAGGAGGAGGAGACTTTGGTTAGTATTTGTCTAGAAAGAAGCAAGTGTCTGAAGCAAGAGGATTTGAAGGCATTGCCACGTTCCCACTAAAGTGGCTATAAATTTTATCAGTGCCTTTGAAGCAAGTAGAATCAGACTCTAAATTAGTGATTCTGCATGACTTTATAACTCTTACTGAAATGTAGTGCTTCTAGCTAACCTCAGTTTTTAGCTGGAGAGCTAACTGGAGGGGTTATTTGGAGTTGCCTTAAACCCGTATGCTGCTGAATGATTTACTGAGTATCTAGATACCTATAATCCTGGAATTAGACCTACTGGGATATAAATCCCTGAAGCTCACAAGCAGTTAAATAAGGTCTAAAAGGAAAAAGAAAACCCATCTAATCCTTTCCATGCTAAGGTATATAATAGCACAAAATTGGAAAAATCCATCTTCCACACCGAATAAAGAGCAATTACAAATGAAGGCAAGAATATTATCCAAAAATACTAGGAGCTGGAGAAGTACTATGATCAAATAGAGCAACAAACAATTCCTGAAAGAAAGGAAAACTGTATAAATATTCATGTATGTGTTTTAAAGAGTCTGTGCTGATACTGAGTAGAGCTCCTCTTGTACACACTTTTATCAAAATTCTTAGTGAACCTAATCCCATACCTTGATTGCCAGGAGAACACACACAAAGCTCTCACAGGGAGAGTGGCCAGATTTGCTAGGGCCTGGGAAACTTGTTGTGCCTTATTGTAAGCAAACGTGAACTGAATTGCCCAAGATGGAAGTTCAGCAGTCTGCCTCCAGAACCTACTGTGAGCAGGAGAAAACTGCCGAAGGACTTCAGTGGCTCAGGAGCCAAGCTCTGTGAGTATCCTTGTTGCTCTGTGTTTTCTGCTCCAGGTGGGCTGATACTACAGTTGTCATTTTAGACAGCCAAGCTGAGGAATGAGAACCCCAGTTTTGGTGGCATCGTGCAGGAGGTGAATTGACCGCAGAGGCTTTGCAGGGATAAACACAACTGCGTGCGAGTAATGGAGCCGCAAAAACTGATTCTGAAGAACTTCAGCGTGATTCAGTGCTGATACAAAGTACTGCATGGTGCTGAAGAAAGGAGAAAGAAAGTTAAGCTTATGGAATGGTCCTTTGCACAGATGTTGCTTAAAGGGGGCAAATGATGTTCATTTGATAGAGTGTGTGAGGCAGCATGTCTCTTAGAACAGGGGTTATTGTATTCCCTGCAACTGTCCTGTGGGAAAGGAAGTAATATGCTTCCATCCTAATTCCTGAAGTGTTCCTGGAAGAGCCAGCTGATGAACTGACTGTGGTACTTCCAGTACCTTGTCTCGTCATTCTGAAATTGATTTTACAAATATTTCATGTGTGTCAGGTGGGCAGATGAGGAAAAGAAAAAAATCTAAGAACAATTGATTCTACCCTCACTCTGCTATATATCCTTATCACCCTAATATTGCAGGTCTGGCTGTGTCCTGCAGTCCTGATGCTGAGTGATTAGAAGCAATTCCCTCCATAAGGCAACGTACATGTGGATAATGACAAATGCGGCAGGATCTGGCCCTGCACCGCTACTGTATAAATGTAATTTTGTACAAATAGTCACATTCTTGTGCAACTGGTGGATGCATTACTTTGATCATTTAACAAAACGTGCAGAGGCAGGTAATTAATTGTGGCTAGTAAGTGTTTGCCCAGTGTTCACAAGCAGGAGCGGATCATGGTTATTCTGCCTCTGGGGCTATCTTTGCATAATTTCCTTTGTTTGGTAACACAATGTGCATTCCAGATGCCGGGAAGAGTCATATAATCCCTTTATGGTGGAACCTGCGTGTTACTAATACCCATGTACAGTTTGTTTAAATGTGTCTGCGGCCGGTTTCTGCCCATTGATCTGGGTTCTGTGTCCGTGCTGTGGACACCTGCCCGTTTCAGGAGGCAGTAGTAAGCTTTGACCAAATGTGGTGTGCTAAAACCATGTACTTCCCAAACTGCTGCAGATCTCAAGGCAATTACATGTGCTTTGCCCTTCAACTGATGATTTATGTTAGTGAGTTGCGGAGTCAGCATTTCCCTTGATAAATTTGATTCTACAATAGATGTTATTGAAATGGAGAAGTTACTGGGTTCACAGACCAGAGTTTCTCAGACGCGGTACTGCAAGGTGTGTGTCCTGCTACACTGCCGACTTGGCGTTGTTCGTTAGAGACTGGCTATTGGGTGAGCCTGGAGGGTACGTAGCAAAGCCACTGCTGACTCCAGCCCTTCTGAAACTTGCTGATAGGTCAAAAGAGCTTCCTTAGAGGTTTGGTTTTTCTTTTTCTTTTATTTATTTTTTTTCCTTGGAGATGCACATTTTAAGTGCTCATCCAACAAGTACCAATGAGAGCAAAAGCAGATAAATGTTAAGCTTCCTTTGCATTCCACAAGAGGTCCCAGCTGGTCTTTCTCTTCCAGCAGCAACCCTGGGGCAGGAGGCAATGCTCAATGCTTTGTGTTTCCTCTCACAGTATGCAAAACAAGCCCTTAATAATGCTTGACATAGCCGTTCTTCTCCATATGTAGTTCAGGGTTTTTTTTCCTTAAAACTCACACAGGATGCAGGGTGGCTTAAGACTTTCTAAGTGCTTCAGCTGAAGTTGTATTCAAAGCTTTATCACAGGGCTTTGCACATGGATGAATTTCAACCATAGTTTCTATTTCACCTTTATTACTGATTTTTGCGGCCAGCAGGAACCATTATAATCATCTTGGCGGACTTCCATAAGCCAGAGGATTTTACTTAGTGACTCCTGCATTGAGCTTGTGGTAGAGCTTGAGCACATAGTTCAGAAATACATGCAACCTTGGTTTGCAAGCTACAGGGAATGTGCCATGGAGAGTTCACTACCTCTGCTTTTTCTTGTGGATCCATTGTCTGACTTAGAGAATTTAGGCTGTACAATAAAAGGAAGCAAAATACAGTGGTGTGTCCCTCTACAACCCTATATTCCCTCAGCTGAGACTGAGAATTGCATATATTGAGATTTATTTTTTACTAATCAGTGCACAAGTATTTTCAGAATTTCAAAGAAATAGCATGTTAAAACAAGACATCTTGAGAGATGGAGCTTTTTCTTTAAAATATTTGTAGTGAAGTTCCTATATCTTATGATTTTTTTTTTCTGGCGGTTGAAGTGTTTATTTACATACTGAGAGGCTTGATTCTGAGAAATAGAGAAGTTGAAAAAATTGATGCTGTTTAGCAAGTTTGCATAGAACTAAAAGTTGACAATTTTTCTTCAAATTAAAAATGTATATTGTGTGCTGCAAAGTGTCTTGATCTATGTTGGTTGTGCTATAGACAGCCTTGGCCTGATTAGACCTGTAGCCGTGTTATCCAGTCAAAGCTCTGTGAGCTTGTCCTGAAAACATGTTGAGTCCGTTGCCCCTGTTTCTGTGTTAGTAGATAGGGTCCCAGTATTTGGATTTCATACCTCACCTTGCGCTTATTTGTTCACCACGGGACCACGTGGCATGAGCTGGAGAGCAGCAGTGGTCTCAGCCTTTGCTGACCCCTTGGCAATAGTGTTTTGGCAAGTAGCAGGCTGCAGGCAACATCTTCTTTTGCCTTCCTTGTTGACCTGGACCATTGCGGAAGCGTTGCCTTTGGTCTTCGAGTGCGCTGAGGGCGCTCTGAGTGGCGTGCTGGCCCTGAGCCGTGAGACCAAGTTGGTACCCTCACTACTGTACAGTCATGGGACAGGCTACTGCGAAGTTATGTAACATTAGAGAAGTCCAGGTTAAGGTCCTGTGATAAGGAAATAAAGGTTGCCCGTAGCAGCAATCATTCTTTTTAATTGTTTTTGAGTTGTTTTTTTTCTTACTCTGTAAATGTCTTATCAAAGTTCAGAAGGGAAGCCTATACTTACAAACATGAGAAAGAAAACCTTGTCAGCTGCAGCCTGAGTTAATATTTGCCCATTTATTTAAGACTTTGCTTGTGGATGAGAAGAATAATTGCATCAATAGCAATTGATTAGCCATTAATATCTGTAACAGCTGTTAAGCTACTGTGAACATGTAAATGGAATAACTGGTATAAAACTGGCTGAGTGCTGTCTGACTTCAACAAACCTTGAGGAACCACCAGGAGGTGTTCAGGAGCACTGGAGTGTTCTTCTGCAGGTGCTGCCACTGCATCTGTATGACATTCAGGGTGCTTAAAATGGAATCCAGATATCAAGTGGTTTCCTAAATTTCCCCTATATCAAATAATAGAAATCGTAGAAAATTTGTGACTACAGGAAATGTTCTGAAGAAAGTAACCAGCCTCATTTTTTTACTGGATTGGTTATAATGATTTCTTTGGGAATTTTAAGCCTCTCTTCTGCTTTTTTTAGTCCAGTTCTTACTAAATTAATTTTTTTTTCCTTCTGAACCATGGAGCATCTTTGGACTACACAAACTTGAACAGAATTCAAGTGTCTTGGTGTTTCATCAGCAAGAAATAAAAGGAAAACAATTACAACAAAAATCCCATTGATGCTGCTGGGACCATGATTCTACCTGGTGTGTGTTGGTCTGTGAGCACAACTCTTCTGCAGGTGCGATTCTCTCTGACCCGTTCAAATGACAATAAGTGAGAACTTTCTCAAGGCTCCAATTCTTTCCATCTGCTAAAGGAAGGATGCACTTGACGCAGGTGTCTGCTGGCCTTTTCAACTCTCTATGGCCAATCTCCAACTGGCTTAGTGATGGGGATATTTGCACAGGAAGGGGAAACATCCCTGCGTGCACGCTTCCTTCCACAGCTAATCCTCATGCCACAAAGAACCTTTCTGAGGTATTTCAACATACTTCAGATTCAATTGTTTATCTAGAAAGTTTGGTGCAGATATTTGTTGCCCATTCTATCGTAAACAGCCTCGAAGTGCTGGCTACGGTTTGAGCTATACTCTGAAATCACTGCTCCCAGAGCAATGTCCTCTCTTTTTTAATCTTAAGATGAAAACAAAAAATCCCAGCATGCTCTAGATTTGCTTCTCAGTTTTTTACCCTTTCATTTACTTTTTTCCTAACAGGGACAAGCCTTAAGCACAGGTGGCTGTTGTGATTCTTTATTTCTGCTGATAGCTATTGACCTGCCAACTGGCTATTCTCTTGGTAATAGTAAACAGGTTCCTAATGGTTAAACTTCCTTCCATTTAAATTCTGTAGTCCAAAAATAATCTAGTATTTTATTAGCCAGGGAACATATTATTAAACACATACATCATTCTTACCAGACTGTACCCCTGTAAACCTAAGTAGTTTTAAGTCAATATTTCAGGTCTTGGTTGTTTTTTTTTTCTTTTAAAATTTTTGGGATAGGACTCCAAACAATGGAAATTAAAAAGTGAAATGAGTGATTAGTATGTAAGTAGAAGGCCTGGGAGCTAGAAGCTGTACACCATTTTGACAGTGTATTTGAAACTACATGAGAAAAAGTATCTGACAAGTAGCAGACTCCTCGCTGGTTATGATAGTCTCAGAAGTCAATAGTTGATTTCAAGGGGTATATTTCTCTGGATTATCTTGGTTTATCTCAGTTATGACACCTAGATTTACTAATTTGTTGCTGTTTACATTACTTGTTTAAAAATCCATCATACTTTCTCAGCTATTAAAAGAAAGGCAAGATCTTCCTGGCATCAGCTAGATGACCCTTTGTGTTAACTGATTATGAAAGTATCAGAGCTTTCATATGTTAATGTGGTCTGGGCAGGACCCCTTCTGGTGTAGCCAAACCATATGGAATTTATATCTCAGTCGGCACATGGAAAACGACGTTATTTACTCCAGGATATGGTAATGCTCTCATTGACTTTCTGAATCTTTGTGAATGAGTGTTAATGCTCATGGAGTTGACAGACTGCTATCGCGGGCTCGGCCGAAGTACAATCCAGCAGGCTCTGGTCAAGCTCTTGCACACGCTGCTCTGCCAAAGGACTTCAGCCTTCACCTACAACACCCTTGTTTTTCCATTACTAAGACTTTCCTAAACGTACAGAGCCAAAGAGACATACTAACACATGCATTCATGCCAGAAGGCACAGTATGTCTCTGTGACCAGGAAGCACATTCGTTTTTTTTGACAATGGATAGAGCCATCCACATTTGTTTTTCATCTGAGTTAATCTTATGCACCTTAGTTAATATCATTTAGGTCACCTAATATATTATTTTAAGGTAACCGTAGCTGGACAGTGTGTCCAAATGTCTTTTTCCCACAATAATGGGAAAAGATAGCTTTACTTTTCCTCTTGTTGCCTGCTTTGAATGTCACTCAGGTACAATCCTGTCCTATTGTGCTCTTTTATAAAGGTCCATGAGTTCAACATTGGCAGCCCCACTCATCTGGACATCGCCTTACATGGCTGAAAATCCATGTATTATTACGATCAGGAACTTTTACCATCAACATGGCTGCTCTTTCTCTTCAGTGAAAGTGTCATTCCCTTTGTTTTTCAAAATACGTCTCTGCCTTGAGGAAGATGTATTTTTCTGCCTTTCTACCCTATGTGTCTCACTAGAGAAGAAGGCTCAAGGGAAGGTGGTGAACTAAATGGCAGGAAGATCAAGTGGCCTAATCTAGAAATGAAATGTGAGCCAAAATGTTGCCGTGGTGTTTTCTTGGTTTTTCCTTGGGTAACTTTTTAATGACAAAAGACTGCTTGTTCTAATTTTTTTTTTCTGAAAAATTATAATGTGTTTGGAAATTTTCTTAGTTCTTTTGGAAGAGATATTTTTCAAAATCCAAATTTTTTAGTCAGTAGTTATATATTCCCCTCCTCCTCAATCCGTGTAACATTTAGAAAGTATATTTCTGTTCTTTTAGTATAAATACAAACTTTTTAAGGCCACCTAAGATCTTTATCTGAATAATGAAAGCCAAACCTAACGGGGAGAACAGAGAAGAAAGAAAACGTGGACGTAATTGGTTTGGGGTTGGGAGAGCAGCACCAGAGAAGGGATG
Source organism: Apaloderma vittatum (assembly GCF_000703405.1). NCBI lineage: Eukaryota > Metazoa > Chordata > Aves > Trogoniformes > Trogonidae > Apaloderma > Apaloderma vittatum. The sequence goes on along the minus strand of NW_009736791.1, from coordinate 305,499 downwards.
ACTCCAGAACCTTTATACTTGCCAAGTGCCCTTACAGGTTCTTCCTCCTGAAGGCATCCATCAGATAGCACTGATTTTCACTGGTTCTCTAGCAGAGGTCATGCTCTGAGGATTCCTCACAGCTGACTTGAGGAGAGTAAATGCAGCGTTGAGTGGCGTCAACCTTAAAACTCAGCGTGGAATTTGAGAGCTCCGTGCGGCACCCAGCGTGCTCGTTAGCCTGTCCTTACATCTCAGCAGCAGCCTGGCCAAACCTCTGCTCTTCGTGCCTCTTCTATGCCCTAAGCACCACAGGCACAAATAATTTTGGGTAAGTCTGTAGTGAAGTTTGGTTTAATAAATCCCTCTAATCAGTGCAACAAAGGAACAGAAAAGATCCCTTTGGTGGCTGAGCCAGCTTAAATGAGCAGAATGCTTTATAATTAACAATCCAGTGGTTCACTTCACATGCTTGGCTGTATAAAGAGCAAAAAGAAAAATACTTTTAAAGCGTTCAGAGAAATCGTTGTTCTGAAGGAGTGTAGAAAGGCTGTTATATCCACTGACCACCACCACCAACCGTAAGGCCGTAGAGCTCTGGGTCACTCTCACAAAATGGTTGCCAATATTTTCTCAGCAAACTCTCTATCGATTGCATAAATACAGTACAGTACCCATGAGGTAGTGTTGACCTGTCACATAGTAAAGATGTGGCAAGCCCCATAATTCATTACCAGTTGGAAATAGAACATCATTGGAGAGATAAGGATAACAATGACTTTCCATCCAATGATAAATTACTAGCAGCTGCATTATTTTCCCTCACTTATATATGGCTCTCTTTATTGAATTTAGCTTGAGATAAATAAATGATCTGCCAGGAGCCTGGTTAATATTACTTCTCTGGGACCCATTTCAGGCCCAACTAGGCTTTTGCTGATAATATCTTTAAGCTTTTCAGTAGGGAGAGACATAACATTTGTTTCTGACAAGAACCCTATGTCGCCTTATCTGTTTCATTTGAGAGGCCGTCGACCTCAGCTTCTTTAGTTAAAATGAGAGCTTTACTGTAGAGGCTAAGTTCTTGAACTTGACTCTCTTCTTACAATGAGATTATATGTCCTGGTTGTAAATTTGAAGCCACACATGATATACAGTTATTCTTAGCATTTCCTGTTGATCGCAGGGTGGTATTGATTGCACCCGCTTTTGAATCTTTCTCCTGTTGGTTTGAAAAGGAATTCCATCTTTCTGATATTATTATTTTTCATCCCACGATAATCTGTGAGCCTGTCAATGCTCATTTTTATTTAACTTCATGCATTTTTTCCTTTTGAAAATGACAATGTTTTTTCACCACCTCTCCCTCCTCCTTCCACCTTAGAAAAGACAGCTGACCAAACACCTAACCACTTGGTTAAAAAATAAAAAGGCCAGTTCAAGAACAAAAGATTAACTCTTTCGGTGAGTGAAGATGCCAAGGAAGGTGTTTGAACTCTTGTCTTTATTGCCATTTATAATTTATGTGGTGGTTCTGGCCTTTGCATATAGCGTTGTAAGAGACGAGGCAGGGAGGGGCTGGAGGAGAGGTGCGAGGAAGTAGGAGTAATCAGCCTGTACCCTGCTCCTACAAGAAGTGTTTGGATACCTCAAATGTGGTATTTTTGTTATTTCTGGGAAGCCCTATCATCAGGTTATAGATTAAGATCAGGCAGTTGCCATTTTTCATACAGTGTGAATTAGAGGAAATTAAACCCAACCACTTCTGATAAATCCTCTCATAAATAAACTAGCTGGTGGTGTTAAATACAAGTCCAGCCACAGTTTGATTCACATTACGGAGAACAAAGAACAAGTTCTGTCTGTTATAAGACTCCATCATCATTATTGTTATTTATACTGGAGTAATGCCTAAAGGTTCCAGCTGACTTTGGAGTTAAATGCATAATCAGACTTGGAGCATTTGCAATAGGAATAAGACAGAAAGAAAAGGGAAAGAACTGTTACACCTTTTTGTCCTTTTCACTTTACAGTTAGGAAACTGAGGCACAAAGACAGAAAGGAGTTTGCTCAAGGCAGTGAGCAAAATCTTTGGCAAGGTTGGCAACTCCCAAGAGATCATCTTAGTTTCTGCCAAGTGCCTTGATGTAAGATCATTTTCTACAATTTCGTTGTGGGTCACCTGTCTCCCTTCTTCTTTCCTACTAGGCAAAAGTTAGAAGATAAAATGGGAGTATGACAGTAAATCTCTTTTATCTGATGTTAGAGGAATTCGCGGTTAGGAAAAAAGGCACACCCTAAATAGCATCTTGCATAGATTCGTGTAAGAGAAGATATAATCTGTGTGCATATTAATTTTAATTTGAAAAATGTCTTGTCTTGAAATGAAATAAGGAAAATTTGCCTTTTTATGTAATAGGAGTAGTTTAGGCATGTACTGGTCATTTCCTATGTCAAATCAGAAGATAAAAAAATTTGCACAATGCTCCTAAAAGGCAGAAAGATTAGTATTTATTAAATCAGAAAAATAGGATAGTCATATGACACACAACCTGTGTCAGTTCAGAACCATTTCTTGTTTGTGTTGAGAGATTGACAGGATCTTCTCACCAATAATTATTAGCTAAACTCTTCAGAAATTAACATCACATACAATCACAAACACAGCCAGCAGTAAAAACATAAGAAAAAAGGATGGAGGATATCAAATAAATTATTTGCTGCCAATGAATGATAATGCATTTTCCATTTCTGCTATGCTGCCATTCTAATGTTTCCCTGAGTACCCTGGAAGTATCAGGATGAGATTCACACGTGCGCATATAAAGCCCAATTAAAGAGGCTTCATGCAGAGCTTTCCACAGAAGACTGAATTAACTCTTGTGCCCTCGTGTGTCCATGGTGTGTGAGCACAGGGAGGGGAGGGGGACTGCCACAAAACGCTTATAGTAGTCCCCAGAGCAAGCTGGGACAAGGTTTCCAGGGACTTCTGACCACAGATTCCACTGGCTTTGTTGCCAGATTACTTTACTCACCAGATCTTCTGTGTGATGTCCCGTTTGGGCCTGAAGGTGTATGGATTGCTTCTTGGAGGGGTGAAGTCATCAGATACCCCTCACTTCTAGCCCAGCTGTGTCATTGCAGCAGGAAACGGTGATACGTATCACTGGGAAAATTTACTCTGGTGAATCATTCTTACTGAGTTCCCTGTGCAGTGGTGGGTAAATGCAGCCGCTCCGTTTTGTGAGCCCAGAAAGCAGAACACTGAAGTGCCTTGACCAGCATCTAGGGAGGCTCAACTGGGAATACAACTCTTTTGGACTTCCTTGCTAAGAAGTGTTTTTCCCTGTAGTGCAGGCAGTGACTCTGTATTACCTGCCATGTGGCACTTATCTGTTGCTCTGTACTTTGTTCATTTTGCCACGGAGGACTCTTGGTCTGTATTGCCTTTTCCACAGAATTGGTTTTTCTACACACACCATGTCTGTTACACAAAGCAGTTCCTTCATCTGCTGTGAGGCTACCAGAAAAATTAATCTTTAGCATGCTGCTGAGAGGTTTTACAGCATTGCTGTCAGTACATCTTTGACAAAGATCTTTTACAGACTCTGGCAGAGGAAGTGCAGCGTCTCTATCTACCTCTAAATCTGATTTGGTTTGGTCGAACCACAGACTCCTTGTTTTTGACACTTAGTCAGCCTCAACTCTGTCCACCTGTGAAGTTACCACAGTAACTTCCTTGCTAGTCATCAGATACCATCTTTAGAGGCAATTAGACCCACACTTAAACTTGTCTTTAGTGATGACTATTATCCCTCTCGCTGGAGTCACCATCTTAGGGCTGCTTTACAGAAACAGATCGCACCGGTGCTCGGCAGTTCAGTGTAAGCTGCGCTGATTTACCCTGTCTGCTTCAGTGGTGGTTCAAGAAGAGTGGTGTGGCACTACTCATTTGGAGTGTTACTCAGAGGAGCCTGGGCCAAGGCCAGCAACTCAATTCACATTATTGACTGAGCGAGAAAAATGCCACTGATGCTAGCCTTGTCATAAATTCAGAGCCCCTGTCCCTATGCCACCATCTGTCTAGCCTTGTAAAGAACAATTTTCTGTGCATCCTGGTTTCTGAAATTGTTTGGGGTTTTGTTATTTCAACTCTGTGGTCTCAGAGGAACAAATTCCTCAATAATTTTGCTTTCTCATCAGCCAAAGGCGCCACTCTGTGCTGTGTACTTACAAGGCTGGAGAACAAGTCTGTCTTTAAATGCAACAGCTCTGTCTTTTCCTCCTCGCATTCGTACAAGTTAAACGTGACTTTTCGCTTCTGTCATTCATCCTATTAAGAAAACCCCACACTGCCAAGTGCAACCTCATTTGCCAGTTTCCAGGGGCTGGCAAGTGTTTATACCTGAATCACAAACCCCGAAGGAAGGGCCTTATCTGATGTGGTACACCAGGCTTAATGGGCTGGTATATGCAGCTGCATTACCTTGGGTAAGAACTTCAACGGAGCCTCTTATAAATAGCGTGCCTGATGTTACATGCATTATGCCGAAGGATACAGGTGTTTATGTTTACAGACTTAGTGCGTCAGTGCTTTAAGTGGTTCTTTGGTGGCAGGATCTAATTGAGCAATAGTCTAAGCTGGTCAGATTCAGTCTGAAAATCCATCTCTGCAGCAAGATTTTCAATCAAATGTGGTTTGACCAGTTACCGTCTCCTCTCAGCCGTGCTTGTAGGATGGAGATGCGTTAATGTGTTGATAATGTCAGAGGCAAGGAAGGCTTTCTTCACTTGGAGCCATTACTGCTCAACAAGTTGCTCTGATAGTTTACCCAGAAAGCCCTAAGTGTCCCTATAAGTGTAAAATTTCTTTTTTTCCTTGAACAGATGGAAGACTTAGATGGAAAAGAATGAAAACTTAATTTGCCAGAGCCCTCAATTAATCATAATCAAGTTTGTGCATGTTATACTCTACAAGGGCAACAACAATGAAACACGGGGAGAAAAGGATGCTTTCCTCAGGCAATTCAGAAGACGTAAAAGCAATAAAGACGCATACTTCAAAATAATATGGAGATATATGACTGCACTAAATAAAATGCTTCTTTAACATACTGTAGAAATAAAGATGTTTAGTTATATTTATCATTCTTGTTACAAACCCAAATTCATCCGCTGGATCACACCTTTGGCTCTGAAAGTATCCAAGAGATGTTTGGGGCCCACTTTTATTTGCAAATTATTTAAACATTGTTTCGTTAGATAAAGAACTATCTAGATTATTCCTTCTTTTTACTCCAAGGTAATATGTGGAATATCTTGATAGAGATTTTTGCCTTTTACACTGTATTAAACCCATCTTTTAACTGCGTACAGTGAAAGGAATGGTTTGCTTATTAGTTTGTATGAGTCCCATCCAAACCTGTGAAAATACCTTTTTTAAACTAGCTTTGCATGTAGCAACACATAGTAATTGAAAGCAACCCCACTCCCCAAATCCTCACTTGATTGACTTGGGAACGTTCAAAAGCAGCGAGATTCATTTCTGCAGCCTCATTCAACTATTGCAATGAGCAAATGAAACAATTGTTTTATTTGTAAGAGGAGATTATCCCTTCAAGGCAGATAGAAGGATACTGCCTACAGAACCCCATTTGCAGGCACAAAGAGGGCTTAGTCAATTTTTGGCAGTGAAACTGAAGCTATTAGTTTTGGATATGAGTTCACTTGATGTTCAGTGCTGTAGATTTCCAGTTAGTTCATGAAGGGCCTTTAAAATTACACACAGAGCTTCATTAATTGCCTCAGAAAAGAAGCAGAAAATATCAGGCCCTTGAAGTGTTTGTGCACAGAATGGCCATTGAGTTCAACGAATATTCCCCACTGGAGGCGTGATCCTACGTCCTGGGAAGGCAACTACAGTTTTTACAGGAGTTGCAGCAGGCACTGCTTCAAAGTACAAGGGCTTGTGCAGGATCAGGCCCCGTTAACTGCTGTCTGTCTGTCTTGCTGTCTATCTGTCTACCAATATATCTATCTAATTATCTATCTATCTAATTATCTATATACATGGCTTAAATACACATACTCACACATGTGTGTGTATAATCCTGATTCAGTATGTTAAAAGAGCAACAGCTATTGTTTTAACTCAAATTGGAGACCAATACAAGATGCTAGAGACAGAGTCTTTCTAAAGAAAGAAGAAGAAATCCAGCTTTTTGGTGTTGAAGGGGTTGGTTTTGTCCTTTCTCTATTTGATAGAGTAGTGACTGAACATTTGTTCTACACCTAACTATCCATAAAGGAGACCTTCCTTTGCAAGTGGCACAACCCCGTGTGATCCCTGATCACAACAAATTGATTTATTTAAATAAAAATAATGATCTTCTTTCTTTTCTCCAGCCCCAGCAGCAAAATCCCATGTAACCCTGATCAGCAAATTGATATACTTATCTTATTTTGCCCTCCTTTTTCGAACTCAAACAATACCACTCTGATCCCCAAGTAATAAGAAAATGATTTATGCAAACAAAAATAATCATCTTGCTTTGCTCTCCACCTTCTAACTGTATAATCTCAGCAGCTCCTTGTTTAACGAATTGATTTATTTAAATTAAACAAATGGTGATCTCCTTTTGACCTCTATAGAGCACCTCTGTGGCAGATTCCTTCCGCTACCTTACCCATATGCTTAGAAGGATGTATTTTAAAATATAACGGCGTTTCTAACTATGACACTTTGTGATTACGTTAATCACAGCTCATGGAAGCTCTGTTACTGTGTCGTGAAATTAGGACACCTCTCCTCTGAAAAGCAATAAAAGTAAGCTCAATATACCTTCCTCTGTATTTTTTATGGCAGGGGCAGATATTTTTTTAATTTCCCAGGAGGAATTCCGCAGAGGGTGGTTGTATATGGTTTGTCTACACCCATTTCTCCCACTGTGCTGCTGATAAGGTGCTTTGCAGACAGAGGTTTAAAGCACTGGCAAATTCAGTGCACAGGTACCTGCGGTGCCACCTCACCTAAAACACTGACAGAGCCATCTAGTGCCAGCCTGCTCCGCGACAAACACGAGCAACAGCTGATGGATGAGATCATGAACTCCAGGGGTTTCACCCATTGCGTTTTAAGGATCTGTCAAACCACAATTTGTATTGTAAAGACTCTGGGCCTGTCACTGGCAAAACTTTCATAGGCAAGAAGAAAGACAGAGTCCTGTTTAAAAACCATTGACATGACCTTTTCGTAAAAATATTCCATGTTAGATAGTCCTGAAGGTATATAAATACATATGTATGTATATCTATGTGTCTAGTTTTTACTGTACGGGTTTTATTTAAGCTAGTATTTTCTGTGCTGTCCAACCAGTATCTCTGTTTTGTGCAGCTGCTACTTAAAACAGTCATTTTGGCATTATACAGAATTACATAATTATATGTGCCATAAGCAAAAGTGCAAATAGTCCCACTTAACACCTAATCATATGATATCTGTTGTGAAACGCTGGCGAAGGAGCCAGTAGATATGACTGTTGCTTTGCTATTAGCTTTGGTTCTTTGGAGGAGAGTACGGACTGCAGCTGGAATTTGACATAGATGGAAGAGGGATTAAGTGATAGTGGAAGCCTGAGAGTATTGTGTATAGTAACATTCTTTCCTTGACCAGTTTCTGCGGTGTGTAATACTCTAAGCAGGACATTGGTGTTAACCAGTTTTCCAGATTTTGAAATGCTCTGAGGTTTTTCTGCAGTTTGTTCACACTGTGCTTTGGTTTCAGACCCCCTTGTGTTCTCCAACAGAGGACAGCGATGTGATGTGAATGATAGCACAAGGCTCTTACATTCAATAATTGATTCTTGTGGATGGATTGTGACTTGCCAGAGGTTGCAAAGAAAGGTAAGAATGATTGCACAGCACCAAAAATGTTAGTTAGTTCCTTCCAAAGTCAGAAAGTTTTCACTCCATTAAATTCTTCCCCTTCAGGCACACAGGCTCCATACGAAACCCAAATGAAAGGGGAGAACATTGCAAAAACTGGTCAAGAAATTGTGAAGTAGAAATATAGATACCTTGAAAGCATCTCAAATCCCATTTTTTTTCTATTTTAATTATATTTTCATTCTTCCAAAAGGCAAATAATTGAGTTTTTTGCATCTGAATACCTTTGGAGCTACAGTCTTGAAATATACTTGCATGGTTGTTTCAGAAAATTCAACGTCATGGAGCTTTGGCCTCTGATTCTTGCCTTGCATTACCTTTACTCCTGACTTGCAAAAGCAGGAGTGAGGTGAGACTCAAACTCTAAGGTTATACAAAAATGTTCCCATGAAGAAAAAAGAAACAACAACTCATTCTGAAGTTGTGCATAGGAGATTGTAGCTGCAGCCTTCTAAAAAATCTGGCCCTCTCTACAGGTTTGCCAGAGAGGTGAGTATTTCTGCAGATGTCTTAGAATTAGCAGAGCAAGGAACAATGTCAATGGTACTGGTAAGAGGATTAAACAGCAGTTCTGATGTTATTGAACGGTTTGCAGAGACCATATTAAACAGCCACATCAGTCCACGGGTCAGCCCTGCAGTTCTACTAAGCAAACACAGATGTAGAGTTCCTTTTCATGGTCATCATTTCATGCCTTTGACATATGTTAGGCTCTTGGGACTTTTTACAGCCTGAACATTAAAGATTCCTTTTTTTAGATCATTAGTGGACGCCGATGTCTAAATCGGTAGTAAAACAAAAAGACAAACTCAGGACATGGAGTTCAGTGCAATACAAACACATAAGTGAAAAGCTGCTAGAAAGTTCCCCGATGAAACGTTGGGGGCTTTTGCAGTTGCTGACAAAAATTATCCTTAAGAGTCAAGTCAGTTTTAAATCTCTCTTTCTTTTGGGTTGGTGTTCTCTGTATTTTGCCAAATCTGCCTATGAAGTCGCGAGAGGAGTTCAGCTCATGTCAGCGCTGCCAGGCCTCTGCGCTTGTTCATAGTTTGTGCAAATCTGCTGGGACTACGAATTGGCCAGAAGAAATTGAGGGAACAGTCTGTCTTAAAATATTCCTGTTCCTGTTCTATTCCAACAGGAACTTTGGCAGTTCTTAAACATTTTCCTCAGTTTTTTATTTGCCTGAAACCAGGAGTCAGAAATGATGAAGATAAATAAAGCAACTATGTGATAATCAGGGTATTTTTTGTAGATACACAATGCATGTTCTTGTGTGTGTGTAGGGAGGACATGGTGGGACAGATTCTTCTTGTTTATCTGAATGGTTTTAATTGGCTCAATCCTGAAAATTTGTGCAGTTTTCAAATAAACCATAATCTGTGTGTCAGGGTAGAGTTCCTAAATGTAAAGGTTATTGACAAAGAATTCTTCTAGAAAAGAGAAGGTAAATCAGATGATGAATTACAGAGCCTTTGGTCAATAATTGTTTAATAAGATGCAAATTTTAAGTGAAATTTCCAGCATATAACTGCTCCGTGTGTGGCCACTTCTTCCTGCTAGAGGAAACAAACATGCAACCATAGTGTAGCAATGAATTACATTCAACCTCAGAAATGCTCCAGCATGTTTTCAGGAGCAGCTGCCTACTTCAGTGGTGGATTATATCTTAGCAAGGGGTCCCACAGGCATGGCCAGGTATTTATGTAGTGTTCTGATTGCTCAGACACTTGGAGCAAATGTACAGTCAGTGCTAACAGAAATCAGAGGATCACTACCTCCCACTTTATTTCATTTATTTATATTTAGCAAGTGCTGGAATATTACAAACCACCAAGCGCAACTGTAGCTTGGAGATAGTTTCCAAAGCTTATTTACAGTAGCTCTTACTCACAATGGGTAATGGTATATTACTCCATAAGTAGTTCCACTGATTTCAGGGGATCCATTAGAGAGAGGCTCAGTTCCTTGTGTAGCTGAATATATGTCAATTTGGTATTGTGTTTGAAGTGTAGAAAGAGCTCCTTGACTGCTATGTTCTTAAATGCATGAACAGTTTGGAACAAGCCCTACCTGTAGCCCTCACCAAAAAGTGAATAATAGTGCAAAATACTGATGAGGCTGGTGGGATGCTGGTTTTGCAATCTTTCATTGCATTGCAGGAAAGAGGGCTACATGCTCTTCTGGTAGTACGTAGACAGATGTGCATTCCGTGTGCTGTTCTCAGCTCTGTACTTAAGCTGATCCGAAATTCCAAAGAGAAAAGAAAAAGCTGAGATTCACATCAGTAGCAAAGAATGTCAGGTGATGTTGATTTAAAGAAAACATTAATCAATCCAGATTTGCTTGGAACTGGGCCCAGGTTCACTCAACAGGTTGGTGAACCTTAGCAAATCTTTCTGTGAATCTGTTCTGTGTTTTGACTTTGTAACGTGATCTGAAATCATCTGAGTTTCATGTGGTTTTGTTGTGCATGTTTTGGAACGCTGGTGGGGCGAATCCAGGGAAACAGAGAGATACTATATTTTGCATGCAGGAAGGTAAGCAGTGTTTCGCTCTTACTGACACTCCCTGATACCAAATGGAATGATGGTTGATGCTGTGAGAATAGTTTTAAAAGAAGAGACAATCACTGTCTGTCAGTGTTCTTGTGTCTACAGTAGTCTTTATTTCAGAGCCAACCAACAGTCTTCAAATTGCATCCTACAAAACAGTATCATGAGTTTTGGACTGTTATTTTCTTTTTCCTTGTTTCTGGTAAATGTCAGAGTTTTTACTGTGTAGACAGGACTAGAGTTTTGAATGATATGTTAGGTTTCTTAATGTATACTGGTTTGAAGAAGTCATATACCGGTGGAAAAAAATAGGATTTCATTTTGAACCTGTAGATGAACAACTTATGTTTTAACTTCATTTACTTTATATTTCAATTCATAAATAGGTGTACCTAGCCTCCACAGCTGACTATGAAGTATTTAAGAACCATCTATCTCAGTTCAGTCAAAAATACGATGAGGTGATATTTTCTGTTCACTTTATTTCTAGTCTAAGCTAGAGCCCAGAGCAATAGAGATGTGAGATACTTAGCACAAGAACCCAAGTATGGTTCATCAGAGGATGCCAAATTTTTCATTTTTTTTCAGAGTGAGCAACAGAATTATTTTGCTGGAGTTGGGATTTTGGAAAGAAACGCTGGTGGGAGGTGCTGTTTATTTTTTTACACTGTCTCATTATTGAGACACATTTCTAGATCAGTGTTACGACAGGCAGCTTACAGAAAAGGAGAAGGTTTCATAGAGGATGGGTCAGTGAGTGTAGCTTAATGGCCTGGCATATATACAAGGTCAAACTAGATAATTTAACTGTCTCTTCTGACTTTAAACTTGAGGAATCTCTGAAGAAGAAAAAATCAGTCTGCAAAGGTAATAAGAAAGAGAAAAACTGTAGCAGGCTTTAATGCCTCTGAGGTTCTGCCCCCCCACTCAACCACCAAACAGACTCTGGTACAGCTGCAAGTTGAATAGTCCTGTCAGACCATTCAGAAGTACAGTAGGAAGGAAGAACAGTTTGCCAATAATATTCAAGTTGAAGCTGACATCTTTATTCTCCTTAGAAGAGTTGTGTTTGCACCTGCTTATATCCTTGCATTTTTCCACTAAGGTTGTCTCACTTATTTAACTTGACACATGGAGCACCCCTCAGAGGTCTTTGAGATTCAAACCAGCATTGGAAGTGACAGCCCAGATAACGTAGGTAATCATATCAGACCTTGTGGGACTGCACTGACTACCTTTTAATTGATAATTCCAAGTTTCTGTAATAAATTTATTTCTTAATTATATACGCCTTGTCATATATGGTAGCTATGGATTACCACTAGTTTAAGTCTGTAGCCTAGAAGACATCCTCCTCCCTACCATATAATTATGATTTTCTTTCCAAATTAAGATTTTCTGAGAAAGAAAATGAACAAAGCCTGCACATTAAATCCAATTCCTTCCAAATAAAGGAAGGTAAATTTAAGGTACTAAATTAGGTGAGTGATTTTAATTAGCCGATCATTTCAGGAAGATCATAAAACATTTAAATAACACTGAAGCTATGTATATTTAAGCAGTTTTATGGAGATTTAAAGTCTTAAATGGTAAATTTAAAATGTAAATACAAAAGTTGATGGAGGAATGTTAATTGCTTTTCCTAAGTTTCTCACATGGCCTGGGATGTTATGAGAGGTATCAAGAATTACATTCATAGTAATAATGTGCCCAATCCAAAGCCTATTAAAGTCCTTGGAATTTTTCCACAGATTTTAGCAGTCATTGTATGAAAACAACAAATCCTTTGAAATGTCTAACTTCCAGTACTGTGGAAGTCACTTCAATGCCAAAATTGTGTATGTGATGTCAGTATTCTAAAATAAGTGTAGATTTGTAGTTTAAACTTTCTTTTAGAAGCCAAGACATTTATATTGACCTTAAGAAATTATCCGGTTCCATTTTAAGCAAATAAAATTGTATTTGCTGTAATGGACATTTTACACCATTAGATTAGTTTATATCAAAAGATCTGACGTACTAGGAGAAACTGCTATGATTGGACAACAAATTGGATTATCATGAGTATGAATTCTAACATGTTTATCTGTATAGCTCAGTAATACTCTTACATTATTTTTGATTCAAATAGATTGAATTAAAACTTAATTTTACAGTTTGATAATAAAAAAATGAATAATGTTTCAAACTAATGAAATTAAAATCTGGAGTAGGAAGGCTGAAAAGTCATGGTGTATGCTTTTGCCTAAATTACTCATTGTAAACCACTTGGAAATGAATATCCCATTGGAAAAAGACGCGGAGAAAGTGGACCTAACAGAAGGTTAGATTTGCTGAAACTATTTGATCTTTTGGGAGAGCCTGGAAGAACCAGGACCACGTGCTTTCCACTGTCAGTGTCATCTGGGTGGAAGTGGTCACCTTCCGTCCAAGCATTTTACTCCCTGTAGGCACAGGAATAACACTGCAGGGGCAGCTGTTCCACCGGCCAGAACAAAGTGGGATTGCCTTCATCAGGGTCTCTTTGTGACGAGATTGTTGTAACTGGTGTGTGTGAGGAATAGATCCTTTAAAGGACTGATAGTTGCCAGTGCCCAAAGGAAAAATGATGAAGAAACCTTCTCTTTTTCTCCAGAAAAGATTCACACCTTCCCCTGGACTGATTTATTCCAGAATTAAGTAGTAGATTAGAAAGATTTGGGCAGTTGTGAGGCAGATTCCTTTGCTTTTCAGAGGACAAAGGTGTGCTGCTGCAGACGAAGGTGCTGCCCCACAGGCAGGTAACGGGGGTGAGGCGAAGCGTTTCCCCCTCCCAGGTGTTTCAGCACCTGGCAGAGTCAATGCCCAACCTGAAAAGCTGTGCAGAGTCACCACCAGTGTTTCTGGGACAGGGACGTGTGTGCAGCGGTAGTTGAAGCCACCCTGCCTGTCCTGGCAGAAGTGCTATGTGAGAGAAAGGGTGAAGCCGGTGTAAAGCTCATCTTTTTCTTCAAAGCGTGTAACAGTCCCATTACGCACAGTCTGAGGCATGCGATCTGGGACGATGCTGTGCCTCTGTTTCTTCAGTTCTTGGATGGGGATATTATTATGCTCTTGTCTTGGATGCTGAGAGGGTTAATTAATTACGTTTATGAAACCCTTTGAGAATCTCAGATGAAAGGTGACTTTAGAATTGTTAGGTGTTATTATAAGAAAAAAGAATGATTTTATTGCTTCATGTTAATGGTTAACATCTGCACCACAAAACCTGCTTGATCACATAAAGATTCTGCTAAGCATTTAATCCTAATTTGCAGGCTGATGCATATTCATTTTATTTAGAAGATTAATTTAGTCATCAAAGGTTAATCTGCCTCGGGTTTGTAATTAGACAGAGCAGTGACTTGGCGTCTCTGGGCTCACCCAGGTTGCACTGGGTTTTCTGAGTGGGCAAGATGGTAACTGTCACCAGTTTTCACTTCCAGCTAGCGCTTGGGGAAGGCTTCATTTTTGGAGAAGGTAAATGGTGAGTGGTAAAAGCCTTGGCCAGGTTGAAGATTAAAAATAAAAGGAGAAGCACAAGGAGATAAACAACCCCCATAGCGAATCTCAGAATGCTGGTTTGATTCAGCCCTGACAGGTTTACTCAGTGAGATGTCAGGGGATTAAGTGAGGTGTTTTTTTTAATATGTGTATGTAAAAATTATTAACAGATTCCACAATGCTTTGTGTGTATCCTGTCCCTCTTTCAAAATTACTGATTTGCTATGCAGAAAGTATCTGGAATGAAAAATTGTGAGGCTTTCTGCTGAAAATAGCAGATTTTAACTTTTCGCTGATGTTAGGAGACGCTGTTCAAAGGTTATACAATGCGATCTGTAGCTACTTGTCCCCCTAAAAATTAAGCCTTTTGTGCTCAGGGTTGGCTCCTTTAATCAGGAGTCACAACAGAAAATGTGGTCCTTGTGGAGAACGAAAATCATGTTTCCTTTGCAGTTACACCAAAAGGCATCTTTAACTACTGTTTATAAAGGTGGCTGTTACTTTAATGTGAAGGATTACTAGTGGCACAGTATTGTCTTTTAAAGTAAGAAAGAACAGTTGCTGCTTCTTTGTCAGGTCCTTACCTTCTCCCTGTGGCAAAGCTGTTGGAGGGGGGTGATCAAGGATAGCGTGCACTGTGCCACCGAGGCAGCCTCCAGCTGCACACACAAACTGGGTGCTGGAAGGCCAGCGTGACACAAAACGTGCTCATCCTCACTGCACTGCGTGTCTGTGAGAACGCGGTCAGCGGAGGTAGGGTTGTCGAAGGGCAGCTGTGTCACTTGGGGATCCAGCGCACGCTGGGTCGGAGGTGGAAAGGCTGGTGTGGTAGGTAGGACGGCGAGGTGGCAGGCTGAAAAGCCTGCAAATGGAACATTTGTCTTAAAAACGGTGCTTTAGCCAAAGGGGTGTCAATATGTGCTGCAAAATAAATACTGTAAATTAAAATCACGATACTAGAATTTAGGAAGTTGGCCAAACTTTTGCATTTCACTTCAGCCTGGCTGCACCCCAGATTCCAGGGGTTTTTGCTCCTTTTTCCCCCAGCACAGTTCTCACTTCTCTATTAGGATTTGCCAGTTTCCCTCTCCTCTTTCTGGTGTAGAACTTCAGAGGCATCCAAGAAGGGATTTTGGAAACCATAAACAGTTCTTAATTGAGAACAGTCCCAAATCAAGTTAAGTGCCAGCTTGACTATCAGAATATAAATGAAACTCCTTTATTAAAGCATTGTATTTTAATTATTATGAAGAACAAGTGGCCTAATGTGAAAAAGCTTTTAACATAGCAGTTATTTGCCTGATAGCTGATAAGTTAATTTTGGATGGATGATTACAGCTATGGCTTGTCTTCTTTGCTTTAATTTCTGCTTGATCTAATGACTGTTCACTGATTTTCATTTGGACTTGAGGTGAACTTCTAATTCAATTGCTAATAAACTCAGATTGGTTGAGGCCTGTTACTGAAATCAGATTTGCTGTTTCCAGTTTAAGAGGCCAGATAAGTTTTCTTGGTGTTTTGAAGGAAGTTTAAAGTATTTTGGACGGATGGCTTGCAAAGCTAGGAGCTGTTTGCGGAGTGACCCATTACTAGTGAACTGTAGGCACTTGTCGCTTTGTTCTTTGCAATGAAGATAACCCGCCCTGGCAATGAGAGTACATAACGGCAGTTCACTACAACTAGGGAAAAAAACCCCAAACAAACAGCAAGAATACACTTCATTTTAAGCCAATATTGAAAAACACTGTTAGTTACTGTTCACATTGTTCAAGCCCTTTCTCTCTAGCCAAGAGACTGAGTGGAATTAAACACACATATTTGCCACAGATTTTAGACTGTTTCTGCTGTCTTAGTTGTTTCCTCAACCTGAACCTTGCATCTTAATCTTGAGCTGATTTGTATGAACAGTAGATAGGTACCACTAAAATGTGGAAC
>NW_009736791.1:270035-289533 GCF_000703405.1 Apaloderma vittatum | reverse complement strand
ATCTGTCATCCCGGCTGCCGTATCACTGACTTCAGTGAGCTTCCAGAGGAATGAGTCTTGCCCACAAGAGAATGTGAACTGTCAAGAAGACAAACCTCTTTCTTATCCATTTGAAATGTTTGTGGGAAAGAATGCCCTAAATATTTAGCAGGTTGGGTAATTTGAGAGGCAATGCAGGGGTTTTTTTAATTTTATTTTTCTCCCTACCTTTCCATTTTCTTTATTAAATAGAGGGAAAACTTGCCGTAGGCCCAGTGTACTTATGACAGGGAAAAAATATCTCCCAGAATCTCCATTACTGCTCAGGCCTGTATATATTGTTATTGCTCTTGTATTTGTAATAGCAAAAGGTGACTAAACCTCTTGTGAAGAATTCTGTTTCTGTTTGCAGAAAAATACACTCTTCCTTGCACCTTCTCCATACACGGCCCAGTGCATAAAGAATCCAGGAGAGTTTCTCTTAGTTAAGCTAATGTAGCTGCACAGAAAATGTCAGTGGAATCTACTACAGCCCACCCAAGTTTCTGGTGAGCAGAAGACCTAATGTGGAACTTGTGCACTGCAAACTTCAGACATCCTCACTAAGGTCCCCTATTTCAGCACTTCTGAAAGGCAGCCAAACTGAAGCTTGCATCGACCGCCAACAAAGATCTTGCCCCTTCGTATTTCGACTGCAGGGAGCTGCAGTGAGTCAGGCTTGGGTGGAGGAGGGAGATCCTCCACCCAGATTGCCAGCTGGAGCTTGCCACTGGTTTATATTGTGGTCTTAGGCAATATGTCGAGCTCTCGTTCTGGAAGACCTCAGGGTTAAACTCTTAAAGCTGACTGCTACCTGTTGAAGTTAGGTGTCTACTAGGACCCCAAGAAACAGCCATGTCTATGTTAACTGGAGTGGTTTACACTTAATACACAAAAAGGCATGGCACAACACTCAGGAATAATGCTGAGTGTGGGAATGTTCTCGCTGCACTCAGCGGGGCCATTCATGCCTGTGCGTAATGGCAAGTTCCCAGTCTAGGTGTATGTGCAAAAGTTCACGTTTAGGCACCATTGCATTTGTATAGTACTCTCCACAATAGCCAACATTTTAAGGCTTTTAGAGTATCCTTAGCATTCCACCCTTGTACGGGATGTTTCTGAAGCAGATTCTTGTTGACTAGGATAATCTAGACTGTAGGACCCTGGCAGTGGTGTCTTTCTCTCAGGTTAGTAAGCCAGCTCCAAGACTGGTTGCTGGTACCTTCAAAAGATGAGTAGTCAGCACCTCCTTTGGCTGGCAGGGCTTCTGTGCAACTGGGTGCTTCTCTTTCCCAGCAGAAAGGACTGTGCTTTCTGCCTTTGCCCTTGCCTAAGGGTGAGTTGTCTTTATTACGGTTACCCTATGGGCACAGGAAGTGATATTATATAAGAAATCATTTTTGCAACCCTATTTCTCCTAATCATTGCCACTCCTGCCATAATAACAGACAGATGTAATATACACGATTCATGTTTCTATTATTTTTCTGCTACGGTTTGCATGTGTTTTCCATTTAATTGCAGTGTATGAATTTCATCTCTCTGGTTTTTTTCCTTTCTCACATTCAAAGTTGAATTTGATATCTGTGATATATAGATAGGCCTGTGGTAAATTGTTTGATGCACTTTACACTCTTAGATCTGAGTCTCTGCAAATCTCTTAAGTGCTTGTGATTATTTTCCAGTTCTGTTGGTGATGCAATAGTATCTGGGATCCTATTGTAGTAGTTTCTGCACAAAAGAATAGCTGGGGCATATAAAGAAACTGCTTCACAACAGTAACAACACCGAAACCAGCTGTAACCATTTGTAGTTGTGAGAGAACACTTTGCACCATTATATCTGAAAACAAATTGCAAAGGGCTTTGCAGAGGGAGAGCACTGAGGTGTGATGTTAAGAGATGACCAGGATACTACCAACAAGAGTAGTGACAGTACTGAAATAGAAACCAGATTTCTGTGACTGATCTACTCAGTTGGAAGCATGTCTCAAAATAATTTATACTTGAGGAACTTGTGGTGTGCTACTTGTCAGATTCTTTCTAACCGACGTATTACCATGTTTGAATTGAGCACTTTGTAAAACTTGAGAAAGGAGATTTTGGTTCAGTTTTTACACGAAAGATGCCAGCTGAAATAGAGACGAGCAGGATTGTCTGAGAGCCTTTACTAAACATTTGTTCATACTGCATTTTAAACTGAATTACTGAAAATCTTAATAACAGTGGGTTCTGCCTCCTCTGTAACTTTCCATGTATTTTGGAAAGAATTGAGTTATGCTGCCACTTACCAAGAACAAAAAAACAGCATAAGAGCCTAGGTTTAATGGACATACTTGGATTTACACTGGTATCCTGAAACCAGAATTGTCCCCTGTGGGTGCAGAAGTATCACAGTAACTCTCAACCAGGTAATGTTCAAGTCTTACTTTCTCTGAGGGTAGTGAGTGATTGTAATGCATTTTATACATTGATCCACCGTCTAAATGACATTTTTAAAAAACTGGTTGAATGCTCACTTCATTCACAAATGTACCACAAAGGTTTTGAAGGCTTGATATACTCTGTTGAGTAAATAACTGTAAATAAAACAGACTATTAAAAAATATTTAAATGTGCATTATGCCATCAAATTATGCTGTTTGGAAAGAACTGTGATATTTGCAAAAAATTACATGTTTTTACAACTGTCCAAACACATATTTACACATACTTTAAGATGTATACAAAGCTATCTCCGTGGCAATTCTTGGGCCCCAACAAGCTTTGTTAATCATTCTTTTAATATAATATTTTTAGGAGCTTAAACACTGCAAGTAGACAGGAGGCAGCTAATCATAGGGAGAAATAGTGATTTCAAGGGAGTGAGAATGTGAAGATGTCTTTGAACTTAAAGGTCAGGACATGTAAAGTTGCTTGCAACTTACTTCTTCCATAACCATCAGAGAAAATGGTAAAATATTGATATGGGACATCTGGAATATACCTCTGAGGTGAGCAGGCAGAGATTTGTAGTTCATATAGGTTTTTAGTACCTGGTTGTTCAGCCAGGTGAGTAAGGAGACATTTCTCTTGCTGAAAACTCTCCTAGGTCAGTTCCAGCTGGAATTTGCACTAAGGCTATTATCAGTTAAGTTTTTTTTTTCATTACTTGTATGTCATCTATGACCTGCAGGTATTCTGGGTCCTGGATTCCATAGACTCAGAATATTAGGGGCAGTCAGCATCCTAGTTTCTGTTCAGCTCATGAGGACCACAATCTGTGGGCTTCTTCTGACTTGATGGTTTAACATGTGTATAGTGCGATACTTGAAAGGCAAAATTTTTTAGATAAGAAACTTCGGAGTAGGGATCTTACTTTTCTTTCTTGCCAGTGATGTTATCAAGCAATAATCCTGTTAAGTAAGGATTAATGTTCAAACATGATCAGGCTGGTGAAATGTCTTTTTGGCTGCAGAGGAGATCTGGCAGAGTCTCCCTCTGCCTGCCTTTGGATCATTTTGTAGACCTCTTTTACATAAGGCACTTCACCTGGGAGTGGGGTGGGGGTTGGTGTATGGGATCATCAGCTTCTCCCACTGAGGAACATGGGTCACCATCCCGAACTGAGATCTCACCTGCCTCCAACAATAATGCCCTAAAAAAGCATCTTTTCATTGTAAATCTCTGGAACCAAGTTCCCTGATTCCCTATCAGCTAGAAAGTTGTTTTGAATTTCATCCACTTGGTTTATCATATGCTAGAGGGCTCCTGTGTTAAGCAGACTTGTCTTAAGCAATCCTCTTAGTGTTCCTGTGAGAGGTGGTTATATTTTAAATACGGTAAGCCATTCTGTTGTCCGTCTCTCATGGGCAACTTGATCAGGCCCCACGGGGCAAAGTTAATAGAATCTTGTAATATCTAAAAAGCTCCTTTAGAAGCAGCACCATTTGCTTTTTGGTTGTGCTGCTTATTTTCTAATTCCCACCTCCCTGCAAAACTTTCTAGATACTCCTTCGCGCTCTCATTTCTTTATCTGACTTGTTAGAAGTGAACATGGCCCTTAAGGACTTCTTTATTTTTGGACAGTTGTCAATTTTACCAATTAAAAGAACGTCTTTGGATAGTTATCAGAATCTGGAGCTGAAAACATGTTTGCAATTACTGATGACATAGCTGTTTCTATTTGCTACTCTCTCTTTTAATTCCAAAAAGTGATATTTTTTTTGGCAGTAGATATGAGAAAATATGTCACTGTGTATAATTACAAAATGCTGTTCTTTTCTGTCTTGTAACTGTGGGGGGTTAGTTGGTACAATACATTTGGTTCATTCTTGGCTCACTCAACTGCATGACACACATTTGAATATATTATTAATTATCATGTTAATATTCATTACCATGTTAATTTCCTTGGGATCATATAATTCTGCATGTCTCCAAATTAATGCTCAAGTGTATATGCAAGCATGAAAAAACCTGAATGGTTTCCCAGGACTTTCTCCTAAGCCTTAAATAAAATCACATTCCGTACGTTTTCCTCCAGACCTGGGTTTTTTCAACAGCCTTTAACCCCACCATGTTATTTGCTACAAATGAAGATTCATCTCTGTGAATGGGCTTTGCACAAAGCTGCTTCAAATGTTCTTTGTGATTTCAACCAGATTCTAAATACAAATCCGTGGTACTAGCCTTATTTTAATTTCCTAGGTTGCATCTGCCATCTCATCAGAGCAGTCTGGCTGTACAGTGCACTGAAGAAGCTCCATAATATTTCTAGTAGCTTAGATTTTTCACTTGGTATTTATCAAATATATGAATAATGGCTCTGTAAGTATCTGTGAATTTTTCAGTAGATGGCAGATTGTTTTGCAAGAGAAAATTCTACTAGAAACAGCAACTTGAAAACAGCCAATTTGTGGGATAAGGAGTGACCCTCAATGTTAATGCCCAGGGATTTAAAAGAAAAGATTTTATGCAAATATTTCATGTTCAACCTCCTGTAAGCACAGGCTGTCCTTACCTGAAGTCTAGTGAAATCGTTGGGGATTTTTCAATGTTTTTGAATGTGCGTCAGACTTCTAATGCATGTGTCCATATGAAAGATAGAGGGCCCACAGCATGTGAAATGTTCTATTTTTTTTTCAGAAAGTGGGCCCATCCTATTGAAGCTTGCCCCTTTCTGAAAACGCTTTTGGGTCTGAGGGACTGCACCTGCTGCAGATTGCACATGGTTGGGTTCTTTAATCTTGGTGAAGTTTTAAAAGGTTTTGAACACGTTCATTATCCACTTTTACTTCTCTCTTATCTTAGAGAACACACAGTGTTCGGGGAAGAGAGGGTGACTTTAGGTTCTTGCCTCCACGGGTGGGTTGTCACTCCAGAGCAGGGGTAAGGGTGATGTCATGAAACCAGGGTGGGGTCACAGCATTGAGAATTCTATCGTAATGCGAGAGCAGCTCCCTGCCAAAGTCCCTGCAGAGCAATATATTTCAAGGTCAGGTGCACTCTACAATCATCTCAAAACATGCATGTAAATCAATTGTATGGCCTTAGCTCTGCTGCCATTGACATTTTTCCGCAAGTAAATGCCAGGGGCTACAGCTGAGAAAATTCTACTGGCTCCGAAGTGCCACACCTGAGCTGACTTAGAGCTACTCTCAGCTGGGATTTAGTAGTCTCGGTTCTAGGTGGCAGCATAGCCCTTCTCAAACCCTCCGAGTTATGTGGGGTGCACCTACCCTCTGTAATTAAGTGCAGAGATACCCGAGTTACTGGTAGACAGGCTGGCTGTGGAAGCGGCGCGGCGGCCTCAGCCTGTTGGCGGGAGCACAGCGAGGAGAGCAGGGGCTCCGCTGCGCTGACAGCTCCTGCGGCTCCTCTGCTGGGAGCGGGTGTCCGGGCAAGGCTTGTTCAGAGACAGTTCTTCATTTGTGCAGAAGTTGCAGAGTTTTCTGTGCTTCAGCTTCACTTGCTAGGGTAGGACTCCTCTGCACAGGGTCTTTCTCTCTAGTAGTATGAGCAATTTCAGCATAGATGAACTCTCACCAGGCGTTTGTGTATTGCCAGTGACAGCAAGGCCGGCTCTTGTAAGACATGCCAGCATGCTGCTACATCATCATAATCATCATCATTATTATTATTATTGTTATTACTGCTATTATTACTATTATTATTATTTTAGTCAACAGGTTGTATTCCAAAGACATAAGGCTTACTTTAGGGTTTCAGACCTGTTTGAACACAGCCATTTAGAAGTGTGAGGTCTAAATTAATACGTTGATAGTATAATATTAGGACGGATATTTGAAACTTTTTTAAAACAGAAATTAACATTTTATCTGAAAACAGTAACGGAAAGAAAATTGTGTGGTCCACCAAGGTATATCATTTGGACCTGATGATAGAATAATCGTTTTCCATCAAGCAAACCAAAGAAGAATCCTAATAAAATTTTACAAGTTAGCTGCCACCAAGAATAAACTCAAGAGCACTATATAAAATGAATTGAGTGTTTTAACTGAATCTTCTCTCAGGACAATAACTCTAATGTAGAGCCAAGGTCTGAGGAGGTCACCTGCAGAAAACCCTCCTGGGGCATTTCAGAGGAGAAAGGAAATATTCTTCTCCCTGTCAGGTTCACTTCATGTCCTAATATGTCTGAGGATGTGCTTTGAAAACGTAATACACAGCCACCATTCTGAATCAGGGTTTAGATAACAAGGGTCATTAAGAAATCTCTGAGGATGACAAACTTAACCCTCCATGAACTTAAGGATCATATCCTGCTACTAATGCGAAGAGTAAGTCTGGTTGATTGTAATTGTGACTGAACTAGAATGTCACTTACCATTAGAATCAATTTCTTATTTTTTCTTAAATTACGGCATTTCTCTACAAATGTATGTGAAAGGTCATAACTGGCATCTACTGAACGTAGTCAATAGTGATCTTTTCCAGTACTACATGAGAGAACAGCTGGATTTCCATATATTTCCAAATATTTGCCATATCTAAGACTGTGTTTACAGGAGTGGGGTGTGGTTATTCATTGCGGGATCCCAAATTAAAATACCAATTGAGAAATCTCTTATGTTTGTCATCACAAGTATGTCTCTAACTCCACAGCTTCTGCTAAGTCCCTTCGGGTAAACCAGGGTGTATCACCACTCTTCCTGAGTACAAAGGATGATGTGTGCTTTCCAAAGAATGCGCAATACTCCTGGTTATGAATAATCATAGATATTACTGTGTTTTCAGCACGCTGCCTCACAGCTGGACGCGCTTGGGCAAGGTGCTCGAAATGTATTTTCGAGGCTTTCCGTGTTAGCTGTGTGCAGTGTAGAGCGGAGAGGGTTTGAAGTTGTTCTGTTAGTGACAGTATGAAAAATTCCTGACTGTTGGCACTAAAAAAAAAAATAAATCCCTCCCTGAGCATTCCCAGTCTTTCGACAAAATGGCCCAATTTAAGCCTGCCTGTATCGAGTGTGGAGGCCACTCCAACTCCCCTTGCCCAAACCCCCATGCTGCATCCTGCAGGGACACCTCTGAGCCTGGAGCCTCAGCTCGTGTAAAATTTTATAGCTCCATTAACTGGGCTGTCATCAATTTGAACAATTACAAATTACAACGATATTAAAGTGTCCAAGCAGCACTTGCCAGAAGTCAGCAAGGATGGGAATTATCACATTCTTTGCTCTCCAGTCATGCTGGGGCTCTCGCTTGGTTCCTGTGCCCCGTGTCTTGAGTCAGGGAGCCGGGTTCTCAAAGATCTGATTTGCATTTTTGCTTCCTCGAACTCCTAGCAGTTGCTCATACCAGGCAAGGAGCTTGACTAAGCATAGTGTTTTTGGTATATTGTGTTTACTTAAGGGGATTTAGGTACTTAAAGAAAACGCTGTGCAGATAGAGACTAACTACAAGGATTATGGCTGAATTTTTTTTAGCTCTACTTCTAACTGGGTTCAGTTCAGTGAGGCTTTCTGGCTTGATAAGCTGTGGAAGTCTTTTGTTCATAGTATAAAAAAAAGATAGATCCCTTGGGTATCCTTTGTGGACAAGAATGATAGAAGGAGTCTTCTTTACTTTACAGCAGGCTCAATTCTTCGTGCCCATTTGTCAGTAGTGTCCATCTCTGCATCTCTGAGCTAGTGTCAGGGTGCCGTGCACAACAAAGACATCTCCTTTCTCCTGGGATCAGGCAGAATTTTTTTGTCTCATCAGATTTTTTCCTGAGAAGCCTTTCTTGATTTGTCCTGATGATTGGACGAACTAGTTTTTTTTCTTTTTTTTTTCCTCTGCAACTACATAAATTTTTAAAGTGGTCTAAGCTATAGTAGCTAACTGAAGGGACTATGCAACATAGTGACTTTGGGACATTAATAGGCACATAATCACCAGGGAGGGACAAATTTGAAGATGGGAAGTCCTGTGTTTTGGAGGACTTGTGCTCTTGTGATGAAATAGATTCAGATTAATCCTCCTCTTGGTACGATGAATCAGGAATGATTTCCTTGAACTAAAAAGGGATCGCAAAGAGATAAAACTAGTGACAGGAGAATCATTGCCCTTCTCTTTTAAAACCAGGCAGTTGGTTAAATTTCTTTGCTCCTCAGATAGTGTTGCAAGTGATCGTTCAGTCTGTGGGGAGTGGGATACAATCAGGATGCTAATGTGCTGTGAGCGCAGCTGTTTCTTCTGCGGTGTCACCGTGTCTTGACTCACCTTTGCTGCCAAGGTATTTGTTCACCGCTTTTCATTTGTAACTCAAATCTATACCTACACACATTTGCAACTGAGATTTGTAAGGGACAATTTTATGCTTGAAAAGGGAGAATTACTTTACAACTCTACCTGTTGTCTGTGCAAATGCTTGACATCCTTGCAAGAATTCCTTTCCCTCTGCCTCCAGTTCCCTTTGTCAGTAAGAAACAGAACATGCATAGTTCTAAGTGCTGAAAATCAAATACTGACATGATACATTAGCTTCTTTCCCCTCCCCACCCCGTGTTCTAAATATGGCTCTACTTTGAAATTAAGTGCACTACAGAATATTCAGTTGCAGCACATTGTTGGCATACAGTTTATAAATTGTTAGTGTTTGGCAGCCCTTGGTTTTTAAATTCCTACTGATCACAAGTAGCTGGCACTAATCAGCTCCAATAGAGTTATGGTACTGTGTACTTTCTTAAATGGCTGGAGTAGAGATATACATCTAAACCCCCCATATGTAATAGCCACATGTCAGAAACACTTTACTCTGAGCAGGGTTTTTATTTTGCTTTTTACATCTCTCACATTTTACATCTGGTTCAACAGTTCTGAAGGAAACTACATCTGATGTGATAGCAGGAGATCTATATCACACATCTCAAAACCTGCCAGAAATGCAATTTAAATATAGTTTTGGACAGAGTGAAAAAGTATTATTGGTATCAGATGTCTGGGCAGTGAGAAGTTGAGCTCTGTCTCTGCTTGATTTTTTTTGTACAGAAGGAAATCATAAGGTGAAATCCTAGTTCTGCTAAAACCGTTCTGCCGTTGATTTCAGTCATCAGAGTTTCACCTTGCAGCTGTAAAGTAACTGCCAAGTTCAAGCTAAGATGTATAGCCCCAGCAGCAAAGGCAGAGCTAAATGTGGCCTTTTGCAGAGATGAGCAGGGTTTGGGCTGGTTTTCCAGTGTAGATAACTGTCACCTGTACCGTGTCACAGACCTCAGATCTTCTCCAGTCTTTGGATTCACCAAAAGTTTGGGCCAGCAAGTCTGGTTGAGGTGTTCATCACTTTATTCTAGGGTAGAAATATCTGAAGTTTCAGGTAATTTAGTTCAAATCAGTCAGAGTTTTATGCCTTGGTCATCTGGGAGTGCACATACTCCTTGAGCTGAGCTTCTCAAGTTTGTGGGAGTCACTCATCAGTCATGGCTGGAAGAGGGGAGCTGCTGGCTGCCTCTGGCACAAATTAGCACCTCCTACGGCTCCGGGCTGAAGGGGCTGCTGCACCTCGTATGCACATGGCAGTGCCTTTAGTTGCTTGGAAATAAGATAGCCCCTGCGTTCAAGAGGTATAATCTTAAGACTATTGGTACTTGGGGTTTGCTGAAAAACAGACCTCACTGTTCCAGGACACTGAAACCCACGAAGAACAGCTGTCACTCAAAGGCTTGAGAACGTATTCAGCCACTTCTGCATCAAAGCCAAAGCACCTATGCAGGTAGCCTAAATGCATTTTGTTCCTGTGCTGGGTGCATACGATACGTCGTTGTGCAGAGTCTGGGACTGTCTGAATAGAAAAACAAAGATTCGCTTAGTTATTAGGATCATAATTGTTATTATTTTATCACTCCAGAGCCCAAACGAAGGACGGGGGCCCCACTGTGGTAGGCTCTCTAGGAAGATGAGCTTCATCTCTTGCTTTGAAGCATGCTACAATTTTGTCTTATTACTTCTGATCATAATCCAGCACCAAAAGAAATCAAAAGCTGTCTCTGAATTCAGCAAGAGCTGAGGGCACACGAGAGCTCTCAGGAAATGCTCAGTGTGTCGTCAGGATCAGGCCCGTAATGTGTAACTCCAGCCTAGAAAACTCATTTCCTTTGAAGCTCAGTTGAGTGTTACTACTACACATCAGCATGTTGCACCACACAGAGTATATCAAATTTGATGTCATTTTTTTTCTTCCTTTTTCCCTGGGAACCTGTAAATATCCTTTGGTAGCAAAACCAGAAAGGAATAAATTCTCCTCGATGTATTTACAAATGTGAGAAGCTTTTCAAGTTGTATTTGCAATTCTCTTTCTTGCAATGACCTCTATTTTCATAATCCTTCATGGAATATCATGGTTTAAAGAGCTTTCTCTCCCTGCTGTTTTTGTTAAAAGGTTTTTGGTGTGATATTTGGAAAGTCAAATTCTGCATTTAAATGTTGTGTTTTCACAGATATAAATGAAAGAGGCCATATTTATCTTTTTTCCCTCTTTTCCCCTTTTCTCAGAACATCAAGCAATTCCACTCTTCTGCATGTATTGTTAACTAAACCGTGAGAGCATACAGCAGCTTTAATAGTAAAGCAATTGTGATTACATCTTGCTTGTAATTACATTTATTTCCTCACATATGTCCAAAAAGGCAAGCATTAGTTTGGCCTGTGTAGGCATGTGCTAATGGCAGGAAAATCATCTGGCAGCTTGACAGAAAGGAAAATAGCTTACAGTCACTTAAAGTCTTTCATGTCATGGACACTTGCAAAGACTCTGAGTGCTCGGGTTTTTTGCTCACGTGCTTTAAAAATCGATTGCATTTTGAGAGAGGGGGAATTTGTTATGTGCTGCGAATTTGCATCTAAATAATCAAAATATGAAGTGGTGCAGATGGCAAGGTATGGGGGTGTGATCACATATAAATAAAATTAACAACAGTAGTGACACTCTACGCACTGATATACAAATAGCGCTGGGGCCCATGCTTGGCTGGGGGCTAGCCTGGCAGAAACACCTGCAGCTATCTATGGAAAAAAGGTGGACAAATAAAGCCCCTTGTTACGGGATGGGCTCTGAGACTCACTTGTATCCCAGATATGATCTCATTGATGGAATTGACTCTGCATACAGGACAGTGCCATTCAGAGTGACCTCTCTGGTCAGGAGTTGTTCCTGTTAAAACAGGGCTTTGCCAGCCCCTGTATTCCTGCACAAGGTGGCCACAGAAGGAACCATTCTTTTAGCTTTGTAACAGAAGTCTGGCTAGAAGTTTTACAGACTGACTTGTGACAAAGCTGAAATCAAATACGTATTCTCAGTGAACAAGTTTCTTATTTGAAATGATACATGTTGTTTTTCTTGTAATTTCATACAGAAAGTTTGCGAAGATCTTCAGAAGCTGTGTATAGAACACAGCTGAGCAGTATTTGTAGTAGACACCAAATGCTGTTCAGAAAGAGTATTTTTCACTGTTCGTATAAGCCACAAACTGGGCAATATCTTCTGAAATTAGAGGTACATTTGTATCTTCAGTTTGATCTGCTTGCTTTCCTCTACTGTGGCTATCGAGAATCTCAGCCAATGCACTGGTGTCTCCATTGGAATAAACGAGTGCCCAGGCAGAACAAGAAAGCTCTCAAAAGGCATGCCTTGATCCCACGTTAGATCTTTCCCAGATTTGTGGGCACAGACAAGACATCTGATTGCCAATATTCATGGTCTCTGAGTACACAAATTATGGCCACAGCTGTAGAGATCATTACTGAAAAATTTGTGAGTAGGTAAATACACAAATGTTAATCCGCACACCCAATTCAGCAACTAATTGCACTGTCTTGCACATTGATATTTTTCTTGCACAGCTAGAGAGGAGATACTGCATAAATCCTGTAGCCCTGTGCAGGTGATGAGACATGCAGACAGACAGACAGACGGAGCTCAACCGGTATAAATACACCCAGCTCCACTGACAGGGGCTGGCAGCCACTGAGGTCCATTACCAGATGAGGAATCAGCCCCTCCACTGACAGGGGCTGCCAGCCACTGAGGTCCATTACCAGATGAGGAATCAGCCCACTCGTTTTTGCTGAGTAATTAGGCAGGGCAGGCAGGGTAGCCAAACAAATACTCACATAAAGCTGGTTCTGCCCTCCAGGCAGCACAGACAAAGAGACAGAAAAATAGTAATAGGAGTTGTTTACTGGGTATGTCGCTGCTGTCTACAAGGGTAAGGCATTTTCTCATTTTCTCGGGGCAATAAGGCTCCTAACAAATGCTCCTGGCATAGTTCTGGTCGTCTTTGTAGACATCCCTTGTCCTTCAGCTGCTCACAGTATGGACAGTCATTAAATCTTTTAAAATAGAATTTGTGAGGGTAGGCAGAGAGCCCCTATAGGACTAAAACCCACCAATTTTTTTTGTTTAGTTTTGGTTT
Source organism: Apaloderma vittatum (assembly GCF_000703405.1). NCBI lineage: Eukaryota > Metazoa > Chordata > Aves > Trogoniformes > Trogonidae > Apaloderma > Apaloderma vittatum. Next base: position 276,626 of record NW_009736791.1, on the reverse strand, counting down.
TGGCTACCTCATAGCTTTATTGTGCTTCTTGTGCCCCGTCTCACAAACCTCCCATTGAGCTAAAAACTTTCAGTAGGAAGAGCACAGAGTAGCTATCTTTGTACTTACTAAATATGTTTTTCCTCTCAGAGAAGGAGCCTAAGCTTTATCCTCCAACCATTATAAGCAACAGTGAGATTATTATTCGCCATGGCAATGGGAGGAGGCAACAGAGGAATTAGTAGGCATATAATGAGAAAATAAAGGTGCACGGTCTGTGTTATGCTACAGAAATGAGGCTTGTCTTCTGGATAGAATCGAGGTCAAATTACAACATCTGAGCACTGGGTGAGGAAAAGCAGAAGGTTGGACTGGAGTTTTGGTCTGTTCCCCATGACAGAATTTAGGGAGTGCTGAGAAATCTGGCTTTAGATCTATTTCTGGATTTGTATGCTGTGTCTCTAAGAGTTATGTTAGCTTTTTCCATTCTGTCATCTGAAAATGTTAATATTTAGGGGATTGGTTTCTTTTTTTCATAAAACCAGCAACAACATGGAAAATATTAACAGGAAACATTCTAGATGCTGCAGGAAATTACAGCTGTGAAGAGTGTTTCATATTGTATTAGCAGAAGATTGAAGGAGGCTTCTTCCCATCTAAACTTTCAAATGCGTGAAGAGGAGGAATGCCTTTGACTCCCATGTACCAGCTCCTAGGTGGTATGAAATCTGTAAAGAACAGGTGTTATTGTCTGCTTTGCTTTCACTGGCCAGGAAGTCAGCAGATACATTTACCTTTTAAGACAGCTGAGTGACATGGCTTGAGCACTACACTGCAAGGGGTGTTGTCAGCGGGACACAAGCGTCCGTCAGGCGGTGCCTGTTTGGTCCTGCCTAGGATCCTGCTTTCCGAAATGGACGGTGGTCTGTCCTCTGTCCCTCACATCACGAAGGGCAGCTGGTATTTCAGACCTACTGTCATGGGACAAGTGGGCTGTCGAGCCACCTGAGACTCCAGCTCACTAAGAGTCCCGATGGGGCAATTTCAGGAGTGAGCAATGAAGCTGCCTGAACAGCCCGGTGAATGAAGCTATGCTGAACTTTGTTTTGTTAGCTCCTAGCATAAGTCTAGTCTGGTTATTTCAGTATTAAATTTGCAATTTCATAATTTATATCCCTCAAGCATTATTGTGACTCACATCGGGTGACTAGTTTATTCTCAGATCCCGCCCATATTCCTACATATGCGGTTTGTTTTCTGACTCAGTTGACCTAGAGAGAACATTGCTGCTGGATGAGCCTTTCCGTGAGAAAATGATGTGCTCACTTCATCCTGTTCAGAAATGTCCTTCAACTTAACACACAGAAATAGCAACAGAAAAAAACCCAAAATTCAGGTTATCTTGAGAGAAATCCTCTACTTTGGAAAATGCATAAAATCAGAGATCACCTCTGCTGCTGGCATGCCTGTCCTCATGCCTGCGTGAGTGTAGGGATTCCGTGGAAGGGTGCCTGTGAACTCAACAGCTTTGCTCTGTTTGGAGTCTTGGAGCAGCCACTGCACTGGAGAAATCTACCCTGGCAGCGTTGGGAGCACGTAGTGTTCCCATTGGTATCGCCTGTCCTCCCTGTATATCCGCTTTCCACACCCACAGGATGGCATCAATTCTGCATGTGCTCACATCCACAGAGCTGCTGCGCTCTGCAGTCTGCGAGGGGTGGATATACCTGATCTGCCTCAAACTAACAAATCCCCCTGTGCTTGGAAATAACCTCAGAAGGGGGGAAAGTTCCCTCTTCTGAGCTGATCAGATGCTATAATACAGTTCCGTTTGAGCTGTGTTCTGTGGGGCAGACAGCTATTGATGTGGTCCCCATTGTCACTTAGGTATTTGGTCTGTTCATTATTTTCGTTTATATTGTTTATGTAAAGCACCCAGAGGCCTGTGATAAGCAAATTTCACCGAATAAAATAAGCCAACTTTAGTAGGTCAATTAGCATTCTCCAAAGATCATACATTTTAGCAGGGAGTGCTGCAGTTTACCGCTCTTGTCTAAAGAGACATGGAAAGCAGACCCCTCCCCTCTTACACAGTGTCAAATATCAACTCTAAATTAGAATGTTACTTATTCTTACTGAAACTGGGAATTCATTGTAGGAGCTGAGTAATCACAATGCCGTGCTCTGATTTCATTTCTGGAGATCATCCAATGAAAACAGCCCGTTTTTACCTACTGGGAAGAAATAGGCAAATACAGTCATGTCTCTAATATGTGTACACAGTGTATCAGCGCTTTCCAGGTTGCTTGCTAAATGCGGCTTAGGAATGTTCTAAGATACAGACAGGCAGATTTGTAGTGAGACCTATCCAATGTATTTCCAGTGTCTGCTGTTTGCTTTATAGTTGTAAAATCAATAAAACTTAGGTGTACCAGAGAGTGTAGCTCAGCATCAGCAGGCTGATGGAAGTTGTTCTAATGGTGAATTTATTTTAGATTTGAACATTAGGAGCTTTCTTCTCTCCCTGCTTACAAAACTTCTAGCTGTTTTATTGCCCCCTTTTCCTACTTGCTTATCCTTGTTAAGGAGTTTTTTTCTTTTGCTTAGTTTTTCTTTGGTTCTTCCATGGTGCCTCTCTACTTGAAGGTCTTTCCTTGTTTTAGGTGTCTTCTGAGTATGTTTTTTTCAGTACTGGGAGTCCTAACATGAAATAAATTACTTGGGTAATACTGCATTAGAGAGACAATACAACACTTCTGTTTTATGTGCCAGGCTAAGATTGTGTTTACCAAGATGAACCTTCCTGAAGTTGGGTATTTACCTTTATAACTCTTTGTCTGAGTAAGTGGTCTGATTTTTACTCACAATTTCACTGACCTCTCGTTTCTGACCTGTTGATGTGTTTCTGGTTTGCTAATTTAGGCTTAAACTTCATGTCGTGCTCAGCCAGATCAAGCCGTGTGAGCTGTCTTCATCATCTGCCTCATGTCTATCCTTCCCGTAGGCTGTATTTGTGGAGCCGACCTTCCTAGGAATCAACCTCAGCAACATGATTTTATTATTATTTTTTGGCTAGGCTTGTTCTGACCAAAGGGCACAGAAGAGGGGCGTGTGTGGGTTGGGAGAGAAGAACAGGCAATAATAGGATTGCTGCTGTCTGGACTCCTGTGTTCAAGATGCAAGATCCTGGGTAGATTCCAAATACACATAAAAGTAGAGTGTGGGAGGAACTGTGCTAGGGTACGATCTGACTCGTCTGCTGGAGTTCAGAGGTTTTGAGTCTGGAGTTACTGGATGTTTGTCGAAGGGCTTTTGGTGTAAGTGGTCAGGGGGTCTGTGTGTCCACGAGAGCCCTATCGTAACTCCGGCACCGCAGAGATGGCCGGTGATTCCGGGCCCTTCAGCCCAGGTCCTGAGAGGTATTTAGGTTTCTGACTGCCATTGATTTTGGTGTCTTCAGTGGTGATGCAAACATGAATTATTAATGAATCAGTGAAATTAGCCCAGCTCTTGTTGGTCCGAGTAGAAAAACAAGCTGAAGGAAGGAAAGCTGTTGTTTTAAAGATGTCCAGAATGACTTTATTAACATAGCAGTGTGGAATATGTTTTTTTCCAAGCAATAAGGGACATAAATACCTAAAGCAGTTCTCATCCTAGCAAAACCATTTAATTATTTTCCCTTAATTGTTGGTGTTGTTCATCAGACTAGTCATACAATGATTATTTCTCTAAACCAGAACTGTTCCATTGCATTATTTCTGCTTCCTACCTCATTTGTTCACCGGTCATGCAAAAGGCATCAGATACTAACTACATTGCAATCCAAATATTCATTCTCTAGTGAGAATACATAAATTATTTTGATTTGTGATTGCTTTAGACTCTGAAAGCTTGTCTTTTGCTCATGCCACAGAAATCTTCCTTAAAGATATTGCATGCTGCATACAGTTTGGAAGGTCAGCTTTGGTGGCTGCTTCAGAACTTAATGATTCTCATTGGTGCTGAGAACCAAACCAAGGAAATTGGATACAAAACAACCAATTCCAGCCTCACAACATCAGCTGCATCCAACTGCTAATACCATATTGATAGACTTTTAATCCTGGAATGTCAAATACCCAACCCAAGTCAAAACAAAACTGAGAACCAACTGCTGCCCCAAATCTAGTGAGGCTTCATCTAATTTTTTTTTCTGGGATATAATAAATTAAACATAGTATGAAATGCAAAAAGGTTACATTGAGACATATAATATTTGAAGGTTTAATTCATTTTTCTAGTGTATAAGACACAAGGCTATTAAATTTTTAAAGCAGTGATCTCCTGAAGTCCCTACTTTATGAGGGCTTTCTTCATAAAGATAAATGGTTTCCTTGCCAAATCGAATGCAGATTTGAAACAAATTAAGTTAATGTTCAACGGTACAAGGTAGAATGGATGGGGGAACTGTTTTATTTTGCATTGTAATAACCATATACACCTAAATCAATAGCTGTGGAAAAAAAGGCAATAATATCACGTAACTGCAGGAAATGAAATATAGTGAGATGAGGGGGGAGCGGGTTGCAGAATGAAAGGATTTGTATTGGAATAATGACATTTCATTAAAAAGGGAAGGAGAGCTATTGAATATAAGTCCATACCAGTAAATTCTATTTCTTATAATAACACTTGAGATGAGTTAAAGTTGCCCAAGTATTGTGATAAAGCATCTTGCTGGATTCCTTTCTTATATTATGCTGTAATTTTATGTTAAAAGAAAAATTTGAAATGTTAAAGAGGCAGTGCATGTTTTGTAAAGTGCTTTCTATTTCTCCTAATGTTTCATTTAACTTGTTATATTATCCTGTGCTCCCACAATCTGAGCAGGAGGAAGTTTATCAGTTTCATTCTTCTGTAAGCTTGTATTAAACAAAACAAAATGTGAATCTGGCAGTGGTGAAATGTATTGTACTGAGAGTGCTGGGAATTAAAGCCCTCTCTGTACCCGCAGCGAGGCTCAGGCTGGTGAGCAACAATGTGGGCTGATGGCGGGATGAATCCGTCTTCTTTGCAATACAGAGGATGAGATTCTCAGCTGGCGTAAATCAGCAGCAGCCAGTGATGATCCACTGGTTAGCGCTACTGAACAAGATTGATGACAACCTTTTCCAGAGTCTCTTAGAAAGAAATCCTGGAGCCAACAGCAAAAATCCCATTGATTTTAAGGAGATAGGGATTTTAAGCTTCTTTTTTTTTTTACTGCGTGTCAACCATAGAGAAAGGAAAATGTTCTACGTTCACTTCAGTCTCTTCCCTCAGTTGTTTCTTTTGAGATTGGCCACAAAGGGACCAGTCCCACTGACTGGGCAACGAGAGACTCATGTGACTGTTAGGAATTAAAACAATCCCGTGCCATTCATGTCCCATGCGTCAGATCCAGAAGAGCTCATTAGAGAGACAGGTTCATTTTGTTCTTTGGCGTTAAGAGTATCCGCCAGACTAGGAACTTGGGTGTCGGTATGTGGGCACCTCGGTGAAACCTCTGCCAAGTGATCATTTGGAAATTCACTTGTAGCACTAAGATTGTAAAGAAAGCTTGACAGTGTCATAATACGTTTATATCAGCGATACAACCGTTTTGGAACATGGATGTCAGGCAGCTGTCTCAGAGACTCTTCCTACCATTCCTCATATAACATTTGCAGACTACGTGCAATGGTTATGATCCCTTTCAGCAGTTTTTGAACTCTCTCTTCTTTTACAAAAAATGTCATAAAAAGGCTGCAGTAGCAGGGTCTGCACAAGACAGTGATAGAGCTGGACCTGTATTTGTATTTTAAAGAAGGGAGGTTTTGGAACTTAGCTCTGGGTTACTGAGGTGCTCGCTGATGGGTACAGATTAGAGGAGAGAGAACACGGTACCTCTTTGTATCATTCTCATGCATAACATCAAGGCGTATGTTTCCTGTGTTTTTTTACAGAAATCAATCAACGCTTTACTTAGATTTCTTGGACTAATTATACAAAATTGCTATGGCCAGAAATGCATGAAAATTCGGAGCACATTATGATAAAACTTGGCTTATCATTTAGGGCCTTAGATATTGTTGCATCTTGTCTCCCCGTCATGGAAGAGGCATTTCTGTGCAGAGCTTGTAACTTAAATTCTTTTGAGCAGACACCTAAACAACCTAAACCCTAAACCCTTTGCACAGTTAAAGGACAAATCTTGTCTGTACGTACACAGCTCTGCATCCTCTTGTCCCCAGTATAATTTGCATCTGTGCTTGTTCCTACTCATACTCTGCACAACCGATGAGCCCACCCTTTGTGTTTGGCCACTGGGGGGGCTCGCTTTGCATTATTTTTATAGTCATAATGAGCTATGTGCTTGACTTGTTGGTTCATTTGCTTTAAAAAGGATGGATTAAGCTTTCTCAAGCACATTTCAGATCTCATTCAGTTTGAAGAGTCTCATCCCTAAGAGCACTCTAAAAACATACGTAACTGTACTTGAAGTTGTCTCAGTCACTTTGCTTTAAAATAAGAACCAAAGAGGAGCTTGCTGAAGCAAATCTACCCTTCAGAACTACAAATTATGGAATGGGTACCCCTCTCTACCAGCAGGAA
>NW_009736791.1:218169-270004 GCF_000703405.1 Apaloderma vittatum | reverse complement strand
GAATTGATTTTGTATCACTGAAAAAGCCAGGGTTTATCAGAATTTATACTAACAGACTTTACCTGAGCACGTCATGGGCTGCAATTTTCATGGAAGAAGTATCTGTTTCAGAAACAATATTTATAATCTTTCTTTCTGTATGTTCATGAGCTAAGGTGTTACTAGATTTTTGCCAAGGGATGAGGGGTGACTGATAGCATCTAAGGATTTGGCTGTCACCCACTCAGGAAATGAGAGAAGTGGGTGCTCAGTGGAATTAAATATTTTTGTAAAAATGCAAAAAAAAAAAAAAGAAAAAAGGCAACCAAATACATCCAGGCTCTCATGTAAAATGCCACAGGGAGTTTCATTTTAGAATATGTACAACTAATCAACCTCTGATTTGTGCATTGCTATCACATTTTCTTGTCTCTGTTTCTTCTGGATAGGACACTTGGGATGTGATCCTTTCAAATTGCCTTTTAATTTTACTCCCTGTGAAATTAATTATTGACAAGTCCTAGAATCCAAGTCACTCTAACCAACTGTTCATGGATTTGTCATGTACGCTTACCAGAGAAGTTCACAGGTCACACTGTACTATAAATTATATAAGTCGATTTGATAACAGAAACAGTACTGCGTGGTTTATCTAAATAATAAACACAGTTTTAATGGTAAACATTCCTCTGAACTTTCCAAGAACATCTTGTAGCGTACAAAAATTTACTGCAGGAATTCTCAGATAGTGATTTTAGATAATGGTTAAATGTAAGAATTTCACTGTGTTGCAGAAGCAGTAAAAAAAAATATGAAATATGTTGAATAAAGATTTTATTGTGAGTTATTTGCTCAGCTCTCTAGCACCATCAATTTTTTCCCCTATATAAAAATAATGAAGTCAATAAATGTGTTTAGGTGACCTCTGAGACTTACAAAAAGGATGTTATGAGATGGGTGAATTCTGGATGCAGTATTTCATTCAGATGCCGAGCAGCTGTTGTGGTAGGCAATGCTGGCATCTGATTTTTCACCATTGATGCTAATGCAAATTGGTTTTTGACTGTGTATATATTCTGTCATATTGTGGGAATGTGAAAAAGACTACTGGCCTGTCAGCCCCTCAGTCCCACCTGTTTATGCCACTTTCCGCTGTGTAATTACGGAGGGTGAATGAGGAAGCTTGGTGACCGGGGCGAGAGCCTGCGCACGGCTTTGCCTGGCCCTGGCTGACAGCCAGCCTGCTGACTCGATTTGCCTCCAGTCTTTTCTTAAAACCCATCGGGCGTTAGTGGCGCCCTGATGATTTTAGTGGGCATGCCACAAAGGTGCCTGCTTTTTTTTCTCCCTGGAAATGTAGATTTTATTCAGATGTACTTACGAACATCTGGACTCTGTGCTGACCCTATCACTGGGGGCTATTAGTTGTTCCATCTCCTTTCCAAGCGAGTGATCCCAGTTTGCTGCACATCACGTCAGATACTAGCAAAGATGTGTTGTGGCACTGAGTTGCTTGTGTGTACTACAGAAAGTCTCCCATGAAGCATGGAACGTGAGGGGATGACACTATGTGCTTTCCCTGGGTGCGTGGTGCTCCTGTGGAGTTCTCTGCCTTGATACCTGTCTTGTCATCAGTGCTAAGTGTTCACAGAAATTGAGAAAATATTTTTCAAGGAAATACTCAAATTAGCACATTAAGACTAATTCTTATGCGGGTTTAATATTTATACCATTGTGTCGTCTTCTTTCACAGGATGATGAAAAAGAATTATGCGTTAACAATTAACAATATGATGAGAATTATCTTAGCTTAACCAGATTTTCTATATATTTTCTCTGAGTTCAATAGTTATTTTCTGTTCAGTCCAACAGCCGTTCATAAGGAGGTGCACGCCTTGCTAACTGCTTTGTAAATTGAGAGTGTGTGATTTGCCCAGGAGCATCTTTTTTAAGCAATTAGTGTAAATCAGTCAATCGATCTGTGTTAGCAACAGCTTAAAAATTACAGAAGTTTGGAAAATATTGCACTCTATTGTATGTTATCTCTTTTAGGTGCTGTTGGTTTCAAAATGTGAGAAAATATAATTTTTTTAAATAGATCAGTAGTACTTTGATTGTGCAGCATTTGATTTAGAGGGCCTTATGCATTTACTCAATAGACAGTTGACACTGTACCTGCAGATTTCGGCGTATTTAAAAAGTGCTTTCAAGGTATTGCTTGGTGAACTACTCCCACTGAAAATAAGGGTGTGGAATGATCACTTTGACTTGCATACGTGTGACCCCTTCTGAAACACAGTTCCTCATGCTCTAGGATGTTGCAGCAACTCCATGCGAGAGTTTCTCTCTGCACTGATCCTCTGCTGAGCTGTGGCGGTGGTGACCCACGGCTCCCTCCCTAGCGTGGGAAGGCAAGGAAGGATGCTGGTTCTAGGCAAGGGATTGAGCTGAAGAAGGTGTTGGCTTGGAGGTGAGGGTTTTGCTAGTCAAAAGACAAATTCCAAGGTCTGTTTTAGCATGTCAGTGAGTCACTCGTGACTGTCAGACTCGTGGCTGTTTAGCTTCTTGGGCTCAGTTCTTTCATCCACAATTCATGGATGCTTTTTTGCCCCAGCCAGTTCTTTGCCCCTTATTGGATTCTTGCTTTTGGAGTCCAGCCTTTTTTTCTTTCTTTCTTTCTTTTTTTTTTAAGGGAGGGGGATATAATTTCTCTGCCTTTGTCAGATTTTGTGGTTTTGCAGCTCTGTATTTCTGTTTTTGAAGTAAGTCTGCCCTTCAAAACCGCAGGGAGACTGACTCCAGTGAGGCTGACTGCCATGAGAAGTTCTTTCTAGGAGCCTTCACTCCTTCATATTTATATACTAGAATTGTCTTATTTGTTACTTGTATGAATAATTGAAAATATTTTTTTAGGAGTTTAGAAAATTTAATCAAAGCTGAAAATAGTCTTAGATCCTGAATAGGTACCAGCTTTGAAAATGCTGACCACTATAACTCTATCATCCCCAAGATGAACCTTGCTTGCAACTCTAGCTGTGCACAGAAAACAAGCTGTTTAGAGGAAAAAAGCCAGGGATATTTTTTTTTTTTTTAAAAAGATCTGTAATTAAGCAATCAAAACAGCCTTTTAAATAAATACAGCTTGCATTTATATTTCAACATGCACTTCTGGTGTTTGTTTAACTTTATTTCTTTTTCACCCCATTTTAACGTAACAGAAAATCTACAGCAGGCTTTCTGAATGCTTCCACTCCTCCAGCCTGTCACAGCCTGTGTGCTGTTCATCAGAGCCCTCCAGACTCCAGCTGGCAGGATGCCTAAAGTTGTCACCCGCCTAGGAGAAGTGGGTTTAAACTGAAAAGCCAACCATTTAGAAAGATGCATTGTTTTGCCTATCCCCAGATCAGAATCTTTTAAAGCAATTAAAACTTAATTGTGATCAGAAATCATGTATGCTCATCTCGAGCCTCGGCTGTCTAAAGTTCAGCGTTCCCTGGAGTAAGAGATCTGGGCTGGTTTTTCAGAACAACTCAGCATGCACCAACTCTTGTTGAGAACAACGGGGATGCTTCTCGAGATTGAACGCCTTTGAAAATCTGATCATGTCACTTTATTTATTTATGTAGATTTGTGCATGCACAAATATATACAACATGCCCAGAAACAAGCACGCACACAAACATGACAGCTCTAGGGTCTGGATTTTCAAAGGAGCCTAAGAAAACTCAGTGAGAGATGGGTGCCTAATTAAAATTCATATCCTTCCTGCCTTTGGCATAACTTAAACCTACAGCTAAATTAATACCAAAACATGACTAAAGGGCACCGGGATAATTCAGTAAAACCCACAAGAAGCAAGCCAGGCAAATTAGCCTTCCTTTCACCAGCCTTACATTTCCTCATTTCTTTTTTTTTGGAGGTGGAAGGAAAATGACAAATGAATGCCAAATCTCTTTAAAATACTGCTCTTAGGTGGGATGCTTTAGATTGTCGGGGGTCAGGACCTATCTCTGGTCATGTGTGTGTAGATAGCAAAAGGGGTTTGATTTTCACTGAGACTTCTCTAAACTGCTGAACTAGTGTATGAAAACCATAGCCAGGTAACAGCATTTTTGGGTACTTGTAAAATCATACTGTAAACTGTAAAATCATACTGTAAACTGTAAAATCATAGCAGAAACAGGGCATCTTCCCCCTTCAATATACTGCAAAACAAACAAATAAACCAGCCCATTGATTTAGGATTCCGCGGAATCTTGTTCTTTATCTACATGTAGAAAAAGAAAATCCTGCATTCTGGAAGCCGATTTACCAAAGCAATAGTTTTGATACTAATGCACAATGCAGTTTACATTCCAGCCTTGGTCCCAGGAGGGAGGAAAGCACCCAGGTTCAGTGCCTGGCATCTCTGCTTTAAGTAATGCACCTACTCTAGACAGCCCACCAGAGTAGAAAATGGAATGCATTCATAAGAAAAATGTTTACACCACCATGAATCTTTGCTGCCCAGGGTATATCCTCAACAGGTAGTCTGGAGAAAGTAGAGAAGATGATCATTTTTGTTCTCTTGAGACTGCTGTGGGGAGGGAAGGATTTGAACGCCATGCTTTCCTAGCCTGGGTGACAGCCAAGATAGTTTGTAAGCCTAGAACAGAATCACTTCTCCAGATGCTGAATTTTAAAAGAAAGTGGCCACAAATGTTTCTCGTAAGAGATACAATCTCTACCTTTCTGTTTTCCTTAGAAGAGGCTGAGAGGATTTGGCCTCTAAGGAATGTACAACAGGATTTTTATTTCCCGTGTAGTAAGATGTAGTAAGAAACCGGTACCGAATGAGTCCTCCTGAGCTGGTGTTTGGGTGCGCAGGAATTGTGGGATGGGGGTGACGTATGAGGGTGGGTGGCGGTTTGATGCCTCTGCTCGCTGGAAGGGGGCAAGAGCCTGGCTCACAGTTTTGTGCGTTTCCTCGTGGGTTCTGCCTGAATCGTGTTTAACCCAGAGCGCTGAGCCCTGACGAAGATCAGTTCAAAACTCTGAAGGCCAAATGTTTTCTTCTGTCAATCTGTGCTTTTCTCTGGGAGCTGCTGCTTTATGTTGTTACAAAGAATGAATCCAAACCACTTTTCGTTTCCAGAACCGGTCAGGGATTGCTGCAGTTCTCTCATTTGTACTCTCAGATGGTACTGACGGTGGAGAATGGATTTTTAATTAAAGGGAAAAAAGGTATTAACAAATACCTTACATCAAAGCAACTGGTCTCTAACCTAACTAGCCTAGGATGCTTGCCCCTGCTAGGCTCCTGGACAAACACACTTCACCACTGTGATCTTAAGAGGCTGAAGTATCTTTCAGACAAGCTCATTCCTTAGACTTAATTAAAACCTAGTTCACTCCTTTATTCAATTTATGAGGCCTAGCCAGTAGGATTAAGCGATTACAGGCAAAAAGCCCCATTTGTGAAACACTCATAAGCTCAAGCTGCTAGACTGCTCAGTTGTACTCCATTAAATTAATAAGGAATGAATAGACTGATCCATTATGAATAAAGCTGTGGGGAGCCTCAGCATTGCCTCAGACTCTCTGCACACTCCTTAGAGAACATTTGTGCAAAATGATTATGTTCATATTCATTCAATTGGAATTCTTTAAAAGTGGAATGCATAAATTACTCTAAAGATGGGGAGTTTATCTTAAACATTAACTATGTGTGTGAATTAATAAGACTATTATAAAACCATTAGCATTCAGTGTATTTACCTACGTATGCTGCATACCTAAACTAAATTCAACAATTGTTCCTAATTGCTATTCTTGTTATGTGATCAAGCTGTGGTTCATTTTCCCTTATAGTCGTAATATTTATGAATTACAGATTTTCACAGTAAAACTTCTGGATCCCCTTTTTTCTCCCCCAGCTTTTCATCTGCTCCTGTAGTTTTTCAGGATATAGTGGAATACTGAGGCATTAACGTATTGGGAAGTGAAAGATCAACAGGTGCTTATAGATGTGTTAAAATAGAACATCGCATAGCACCTGCACCTATACATGCTGTCAAGCAAACCTTTGTCTTTTGTAGACTATTACATGAGGAAGGTTGGCAGCAACTCCTAGGAGAGTCTTTTCTGAATCTACTGCTGTTCTGCAGGACCCAGTAGAATCCCAGTTTCATAATACAGAGGGTGCAGAATTTGTCCGCCAGCCTTTGCCATCTTTTGAACATGCACAGTCTGTTTCTTCTGGAAGAACTCCAAGTGACCTGCAAGGTAAAAAAAAAAACAAACACAGCAAAGCAAACACAAAAAAACAAAATGAGGGGGTGAGTTGCTGAAAAAAACACAAAGTGGTTTGCAGAGGTCTTGGCAAAAGAGGAGTTAAAATGAGCTAACAGAGGTCAGCTGGTAAGGTTATGGAAGCAAGTGCTCAAAAAGCGAGTAGTAAGGGTGTGCTGCAGGATGAGAGAAGGGCTCAGGGCTGAGCTGCTAGGGCAGTCACTTTGAGCAGACAGCTTCCCCTGCCCTGCTTCTCCCTTTCTGTCGATGCTTTCCGACAGAGTGACCAGGACAGTAGACCCTACAATTTGCCAGGGCCTGAGCTGAAGCGAAAAAGACTGTGTTATTCAGACTGATCTGGTGTGATCTCAATGAAATGGCGAGGAGGGGTGTCTAGGCACAGTGTTATTTTCAATGCTGTTCCTGAGCAGAGCGAGGAAGTTACGTGTTAACACAGGTTAGCTAGCACGTCTGACCTTCATTGTTCCCAGTGGAAACAGTGACAGTCTATTAGTCCTCCACGAGGGATATCACTGTCTCACAGCAGCTCCGAAAATCCCCCAGGACACTCCTGGAACAACAATAATTCAGCAAGAGTTCACACAACGTTGGAGCTCTGTGAAATGTTTGCAACAAATCTTGCCTGGGTGGAGAGGGGGATGTGGGAGGAAGGGGGAGAGGGATCATTTTGAACTCAGCTGCGTTTAAGAGGAGACAATAACCTTGCAGGCAAGTCGGACCAGGTGGGAGTTGTGCAACAGGAATATCCTGCTAATTCTCTTGAAATGAAATAGCCAAATAGATAAAAGAAGGTGGAAATTAGTTTTTTAGCTTAATCTTGCTTCTGAAGTAGAATATCAACTTATAAATCTGAATTTTAAAGTGAAAGACAAAGAATTTAAACTGGGAAACTCATAGGGGCTAAAAGCCAAAGAAACCAATTTTGAGCTGAACTCTTAGAGAATAGAATGGCAGAGTTTTAATACTGCTTATAGAACGTAGTTGAATCAAAGTATGATTGCCTTTGATAAAAACATAATGCTGTGCGTGGGTAAGTAAATCTGTAGGTTTTGCCACATTGAGTGGCTGCTAACGTCTTTTCATGGCTGTACTTTTAGAAAAGGGTAGGAGTGAAGAGACTCATGGGTCAGCTACTGGATTTCCTGGACCCGATCTCCTCCTTGCGGTTACACTCTCCTTTCCAACAGATTATATCTTTCAAATACTTCTGTATCTTTTTAGCCTGTGACACACTTTTGTGGTGTGTCCTGGCCTACAATGGACACAGCCTGTCAGTGCTCACAAAGGGATGAGTAACGCCTGAACATGGATGTCTTGATGTAGGTGCCCCAGGAGGGCTCCAGAATTCAGTAAATGTCGAGGAGTAACCTCTACGTGCTGGTTTGGAGATGTTTTGATTGGGAGGCATATCTCCAGACACAGAGTTTCTTGATGTCACTAGGGCCCCTGGGTGGCTTAATTCAGGCTTGATCGAAAGGATTAATAAATGAATTCTTGACTGAGCCTGCATGTGAAGTCTGTATTGGAGAAAGGCTTATTCTTTGGCCCAGCTCCAAGAGAAACTAATCATCATGAACTTCATGCAGATTTACGATTATTCTTTCTATAGAAAGGGTTAGGCCAGCACCCTCTGGCAGTAATGAAAAGCCTGCAGAAATGGTGAAAGCCAAACGTACACAGAACCAACATTGCACATAGGCTTGTTTCCTTGAAATCCTTCCCTTGTTTTTTTCCTACATTTTCCTGAAAAACTGATGTAACAGTACTATAATGTATTGAACCAGGTGGAATTATTCTGTTCATCTCAACTCTTGGGAGATGGAAATATCATATAGTCTGATTTTTTCAAGAGAGATGGTATCACGAAATAAAATGATAAGAAAGACAGTTACCGTGATAGTATGAAATATGTCCACTGGCTGCCTTCAGCACAGTAATCTTTTATGTTTTAAGTATTACTCAAACTACGGATTATTGAAATTATGTTCCTCTATGGTGCTCTCTTGGGTGATCTATGGAAGCCTATAGAAGTCAGTGAGACAAATCAGATCATTGATAATAATACATATATTGAATTTCAGTACACATATATGTATGTATTTGAAATGTGGTACAATAGCAGGGATTTAAAAAGGTGCTGTTTAATAATCAGATTTCTACTAAACTTTTAGAATATGCAGGAAAAAATGAAATCAACAACCTGTTCTTCCAGGATTTTTGGCTTTCTTTTTTTTTAAAATGAAAAGCAGGTTGAAAATGGTTTTGTAATCGATTTCCAGCACTGCATTTGCAAATATGCTTGGATTTGTTAGGTTATCTCCTACTCATAGGATTTTGTTAAACAAGGTTGTGGAACAGTAATTAAAATGAAAACCAAAGCTCTGTACCAGATTTTTTCCTTGGTCTTGAGATAGCTTTTTGCTTTTTCTTTTTAATGCTAAATTTTTTGCATTAAAATGTGATTTTGCTGCTGCTTTCACAAAAAAGGACATAATGGGGGGACAGAGATAATACAGGGGCTGTGGAATTCTTTCATTCTGTAAGGCAACAGACCAATGGTCTGTAAGATCCAGTATCTATCCCAAAAGAAGGTTAAAATCACTTGGCCAGCCAGGCAATGCAAGATGGCAATTATTCTTCTGTGATCCTTGCACGTGATAAGTGTTTTTCTAGATCCATGGGGACTGTTAATCCTTGGGACTTAAGCTAAATAGTCTAACTACAGATGTTACTACTTTGTAGATTCTGCATTATTTGGATCTCATTAATATGTGACATAGTTTATGAGCTACATGATGTGTGATGAGTGAATGGGTATTCAAGGACGGGGAGTGCTTCCCACTTGTGGGGTGGTGTAAAGGCTGAGTTGATTTTGTGCACGTGCAGCAAGGGTGAGTGTAAATCTCCGTAACTCAGGAGAGTTAGGAAATTGCTTGCTTCTAGCCTGGCCTGGCCTTAGAGGCAAAATAGGGTGTGTGGTTAAAGGACAGTAGCAGCTGATTTTATATTATTATATGATATTCCAACTTACTGGAAGATGCTTCGGTTCATTTGCTTTGGTGGGGGCATCAGGCAGCCCTTCTGCCCAGGCAGTCATCCCTACAGTGATAACTGTGGCAGATCTTCAGGTCTCAGAGGTGTTCGCCTGAAAGGGAAAAACGCAATTTAACCCCTCTTCCTTGGTCACAGAAAAAAATACTTCATGGTAGTGTGGGTGATCCCAGCCTGGGTATCATTTATCCTTGACGTGATATCCCAACATTTTTAAAAGCAGACTTGATAAATGATAATAGTAGATACCATGGCTAATACCCACATGAGTATGTATATTCCAGGATATCCGTTTTTCCCATGCTGTACTGATACGTATGGAGTTTGTATGCTCAGAAGCACTGCTTCCACCATGACATGGATACAGAAGGAACCACTGTTTGTGGGACTGATTAGTCCTACGCTCAGAATAATTATTTATTTGGCAGCTTGTCACTGAAAATGAAGCAAGGTGATGTTTCAAGTGCTGAGAAGAAGGTAAGAGACCTGTTTATTCTGTCACCTTCTGTAACCTTTCTGGGCAGTACAGATCACTTGCATTTCTTAAGATGCTGTGATTATATGTTCCTATTCACCTTCCTCAAAGAGATTCCTTCCTTGTCTTAGTGAAGCAATAGATAATGATATGGACACACTTAATAGATTTGTCTTTAGGTGGTTGCATTCCAGTGTTAACATATCATATAGATACCTTCCCCTCTGAAAACAAGCAAAACACTGAAGAATAACACCACCCGTGCTTTAACATCACAGGAGTCACAAGGAGGAAACTTCAGTAATAATGTTTGCTGCCTTGGATGCGTACATTTAACTATATGATTAACCTGGGAAGCCATGGGAGGCACAGAAGCTCAAACCTAGTGGAATGAACCACGCTCCTAAATGACAGTCCTCATGATTGCAGGCTGGAGCCGAGATAGAAGAGGAAGTATTTAAAGTGCAAGGAGCCAGTAAGATTGTCCCAGGAGCCGGCACCCTTTTTCTCTGTGATGTTCACTGTAGTGCTTGCTGAAATCAGTGCGAGGAGGGTACTGACCCCTTTCCTTCTGAAGTGGGGCTTGACTGGATATTCTAATAAATTGACTATTCTGTTAAAAAAATAATTCTCGTGAAAGCATAATGCTGCCATAATGCTGCCAGTTGAGAGGGCTAAAGGTCAACTTGATAATAAATGGTAGTTATGTAACAGTCCAGGAAGAAGTACTAAGGTTTTCCAAAGTGAATAGGGATAAGTGGCCTGGTAGGTAGTTTCCTATTTCTTGTAGTTCGCCCTCTCCTTACATGTTGCATTGTGACCAGTTTCCCTTGAACACTGCTGTAAACTCAGCAGGTACTAAAGTTCTGCAAACCAGATGACTGGACCTTCCTGTTTCCGTTGCATCTAGCTCTGCTGACTTCCCACAGTACCAGCAGGATTATCCTGGGTACGCAGCATGTCACAGAAGTGTACTGGTGTTCTGTTGTCCTATGGCTATATCATGAATTAAAGGTTGAAACTACACTGTCGCTTTTGGTCTGCAAGCATGTAACTCCGATGAGCAGTATCCCCCACAGGGTAATAAACTCTTTAATAACAGTAATGTAGCAACCACAATAATGAAAAAAGTGATTACGTTCTACATAAAAATATAAAAGCTCATTTGATCCTAAGGTCCCCAGTGGCACATTACCTGGACTTTTATTTAAAATATAACATCTCTTACATCTTATTCAGGTCCTTTGTTAACACTAATATAAAACATCAGTAAAATTGTCATTGGAGGAATTTAATAAGGAGTGGGTATGGCTCAGTGATCCATGCTGCTAATTCTTAGTCCTTCCATGAATTTCATCTAGAAAAGCACAAGATGCTCTGCTTGAGTGTTTCGTTACTGAACCCCACTTTGCATATGCAAGGCAGATAAGATGACCCCCTTTTCAGAAGCAGGGCTCTTTCCTCTCCTAAAACAGAAATACTTGTACAAGCACATAAGTTTCATGAAATATGAGAGTCCCTCCTTGTACTTTTACTTGCTCTTCATTCATAATGGTTTCCCTGCAAATCCAGGCTAACCCCAGGGATCTGAAATGACACCAGGGGATTTTCTTCATGTGTATGTCAGGGGATCTGAGAGCAGAAGCTAGCCAAACCCTACTCTATAATCTACCTTTCTGTATTTCTATTATGTCTAATACTGGGAGGAAAAAGCCTTGCTAGATATTGCTTGCCTCCCAGTATAGATGTTACTGAGCCTCTGGGTAGACTTCAAAAGAATCTGAATTCCAGCACCAATTTTTTGCACTGTCCCTTCTTGTAATCTGTAGAGTTGAGCAGAAATATATTCAGACTTTTTCAATTTCCTCCTTTTTCTGTCAGGACCACATTATTCCCTACTGAAGGCTCTAGCCTTCCCATCATTTCTCTGAGGAATTAATCCCCAGTGCTGTAAGTAAGAACACATGGTAAGCCATTAGTCATCGGCCAACGCAGTGGACACAGTTTTGTTCTAGAAGGTGTGCTGGCCAAGATGGTGAATGGCAGGATGAGGATTTTAACAGGAGTTATGTTCTCAAATCAGAGACAGATCTGAAGATTTAGAAAGTGTGTTAGCAGGTGAAGTGCGTTAGCAAATCCCGCTGTGAGGTTTAGCAAGGGCGTTGTGGTGAACCTGGAGGTTGTGGTGTAAAGTAAGCTTTTACCTCCTTTTGTATGGAAGCTTTTCTTGTTCTCACAAGCCAAGGGCCTACCTTCGTTTTCGAGTGTGCAAATCACTTTCTATCAAAGTAAACCAAGTTAGGTAAAGAATTGCATTGCTTCTCATTTTTCAAGTGTATGAATATATCGACAAGTCATCCCAGGAGCTCCCTCAAAAATTTGTGTGACCGTTTAACATCCTCTATACCTCCGCTTTGCATGACGTAGTCCCTCCGCCAGTTGGTGAACACATGGAATATGTCGTCTATTTTGTAACCCTCTAATCTGTCCTTAGTCCCATTCTTTGATCATATCCACTTCTTGTCTCTCTAGATGTGCATGATAAATTACAGCTCTAGGGAAAGGATTGCCTCTTAGTTCTAGTGTTGTCAAGGGTTAGGGCTGGGGCCAACCAGTAACAGAATTGGTTCTGTTTAGCTCAGGCAGGACAAATGTGCACATAGGCATGTAATAAACAGGGCTGGTGTTTCTAGGTGTTAATGCAAACCAAATACATAATGGTAATGAAGGCAAGAGAATGCCTGGAATGGATGTGATAAAAACCGGCACCTTTTATAAAATAGTTTCTGCCGAAGATCCTTTTACCTGAACAGAAGACCCTATAAAGAGAGAAGTCATGTTGCAAAGCTTTATGTTCTCTTCGATGGAGCTGACTGCAGCATCAACAAGACTTTAAAACACCTTTGTTTTTTGAAGTAGTGAGCCTTTAAAAAATATAATGTAGCATGGTTAGCCCTAGTGAATAGGAATTGAGGGAGATGTGCTGCCATACTTGTTCTCTTACTAGTCATTGACTGGAAATGTTCACAGAAAGAATAACAAGTACATTTGCCTTGTTAATACAATTTGTATTACATATTCATAAACCATTTTATAAAGCTCCCAAGGAAAAATTCAATTGTACTGAAAGCACATAATGGCAGAGCGGCCATACAGAAAGCAGGCAGCATGTTACAGAATTAACTGCACAATGAATGAAATGCTATGTCTATAATAAACCCATTCAGATATAAATTATGGGCGAGTAGATGAAATGTTTGTTAAGCAATAAAGCTTGCAACCGTACATGTGAAATTGAATGGGATTTATCATAAAATATTGTGGAGGATACAAGCTGAATATGTGTTACAAATTGACTGAATTAAAAATAATCCAAGGAAAGCAAGCTTTTGGGAGACTGGAAGTTTTAGGAAATGAGTTCATAAGCTGTTTAGCTCTGACCCAAGGTCCCCTGGTGCCAAGAAAAAGAGAGGCAAGAAAATTAGAACAGAATGATTTCTTAGAGGACCAGTTATGTTGTCTTAATTTTAGCCTCCTAAATTTTGTCAAATAATCAGACTCCCTGTTGAACAAACAGCATCTCACTGGAGTGAAGGGTAGAGAATTTGGCCCAGCAGTGTTTAGTTAGTATGATTTACAGTGGAAGATTTTTTTTTTCCCCTGAACTATTTATCTCAGTAAGACTGTTGCACTGAGGGCAGGATAGATGGTATTTTGGTTGGACCTTAAAGAGATATGTGGTATGTTTTCCCAAAAGACCTTACCAGATATCTCAATACAAACAACAGAGTTGCTAAAGAACACGTTCTGTGGGATTCCATACCAAGCTTGACTGAAGTCCGCTTCTCAAAATTACACAGCCTGTGCTTTTGCTCTTGTTAATTCCAAAACCTGAAAATACTTAGAGTTTTTACAACATGATGGAAATATTGTACCTATGAACAATAACATCCAAAAAAGTCACCAAAACCTTAGGATTAGGTTTAAAATTCAAATCTATGTTTACCGAAGAGGGGGGTAAAAAGTGGTGGGATAATTTCCAACCACAAGTAACATTTGCATCTATGGATAACCTAAGAAAAAGGAATCAGAGCTGTAGAATCTTTGCCTGAGAGGGTTAAGAACATTATCCCTTTCTTGAGCTTACCTAGATGCTTTTTAGGTCATCTCTTTCCTTTTCAAGCCTTGAATAATGACCATTTCTCCAGGTAGTTAAATGTATACAAAGAAATCAGGAAGCCAGAATACAAAGCGATGTTTCTGTAGAGGCTTTAAGATGATGGTTTGGATTTTTAGACCTGCACGTAGCCAAGTGCCAGAGCCATGGTTCACATGGTCATTATGTGTCTGCTGCCCCACATATCCCTGTTTCTGTGGGTGTGTTTCACTGTGGTGACATTCTGATAGGGTTTGTCAGACTGAAAGAGTAATTGCATAATTTCCTCCTGATAAACTCACCCAACTAACCAGTAGATTTCCTTTATTCTCGTTGAGTATGCCACCTAAGAGAATCCTTTTTGGTTTGCCTCTGCATGCTATTTAAGAAATAAAAGGATTCCCCTTCTCAGAGCCACATGTAAAAACCACTTTGAGTTGTTATCCAGCAGCATTTTAATTTCAAGAGGTAATGCTGAGCCGTTTCAATGGAATTGGAGCTGCTAGACCATTATTGCAGAGCTAAATATAAATAAATGAGGAGAAATTAGCTCAAGTAGACTCCATTTTGCTTCCCTGCTGAATGAATGTAGTTTCCCATGTGTAAGGGGTTCTGTGGACTTTTTTGTTCCCTTTTTTCACTGGAAAAACCACATTCAGTGCAAACATACATCGGCATCCCGCAGTGTATCAAGAGGGGCTGGTAATCTTACCCTTTTAAGAAATGTGGCATGTGCCCAGCGCTTTTGGATTGCGTTTTATTTGTGGGAATACAGGCTGTGAAAACCCTCTTTCCAACTGAGGAATAAAAGCCTGTTAACTTGTCAGCCTGCATCTGAGAGGCCAAGGGTTCAAAGCTGCTCATCAGTGCTGGTTGACATTCCCCCTTAGTGCCTTTGGAAGTATCAAGTTTGCCAGTTATTGACTGCATTGCTGAGGTATCTGTTGTATAAGCACAATTTCCATAAAGGACGTACGGCCGGGGACATGTTTGCCACGCGTGTTAAGACATGGTTGGTTTGATTTTCTCATTTCTTTTTTTCTCCAAACATATTTCCCTCAAATAGTAAATTGTAACAATATTATCGATTGCGTTCTGCTCATGGAGCAGTAGCATCTATTTGGCTCTTTTAATTTTTGTTCTAAATGATTTGCTCAGAGGGTGGAAAGAAGTAGAGGAGGTGAAATACTTTTGTCGCCTAGAAATGAGGGCTTTCCAATCAAGACCAGTGAGATGACAGTACAGGATCTGTTAGCACTGTAGCAGACCAGGCAGAGCCCCTGAACCTGAAATTTTTCTCTGCACCTTCAGTAAGAGTTTCAGGTCTTCACATCTAGACCTTAATATTGAAACGCTGTGTTTTTCTTCAATTAACAACTAAATTCCCTCATGGTTTGAAAAAAAACCTAGGGGAGAATTCTCTATGAGCACAGTAACTGTAAAGTCAGTTGAGGGGAAAAACATGCCATATATAATCTGCCCTGGGCAAAGAAAATGCATCAAGTGTGGAAATGCCGAATGCGGACAATTCAGCAAAAAGCGAAATGTGGACAGAAACACGGCATTCAGCTGGTAGAACAACAGCAGGGATGTCTCAGTCAACTCTGCCTTTTTACTATTTACTGTGTTATTGCAAGTGAAGAGGTAATATCACTCAATGAGGCAAATTTCATTCTTAGATACATGCGCATAATTATCAGTGACCTTTTATATCTGAGAGAGAATTGATTTTGATGAGAGCTCTACCTCCGGCTCTTAGGGCAGGGTCTTGCCCGATTTGTTTTACATGCTCAACAGTCATTATTTGGATGAACCAATCATGGGGATTGGCTATTATTGATAGATCTTCCAGGAAATATGTCAGAGTTAAATAAAAATAAATAAAACGTGAAATTAACATAAACGTGGCTTTTTCCTAATCAGATACATGTTTCAATAGCTCTTACTGGAGTGACAAAATCTAACCAGCAGGGTGCAATTGATATGAAAGGTTTATAAAGAAAAGCAATTCAAATTGTTATACACAAAAGACTATTATTCAGGACAAATAAATCTGGAAAAATCAAAATTATCCTCCAGCAAGTATTAGTAAGAAGTGCAGACCTGAATGAAACCTTCTTCTAAGTTTCTTCAGAACTTTACAGTAATTTTTTGCTGTTCTGAAACAGATCTCATCCTGAGGCACGGCCAGGTTTTCTCACACACTGTAATAGAAGGTCAGAGAGCTCTCATGACACATATATATGCCCATTTAGCAGGTGGGAGAAACAGGGAGTGCTCAAGCTCATGTGTCCAGTAATTTCAGGTGTCATGATTAAATGCTGAGTCCTGCATCTCTGGAAGAATCTCTCTCAGGCACAGGAGGAGCTCTCAGCTTTCTGACTCAGATGGAAGAGTGCTTTGTGTCTTCCTAAATGAACGTCCAGATCATGGTCTGGATGGTTGACAGTGGTGTGGTCTGTACCAGAATCTCCCTCCGGCTTTATGAAAAGCGGTAGGTGCTCTGCGCCTACATGTCTCTACTTGTTTACTCAAAAGATTTGGCTCCCAAAATTAGCGAATGCTTTTCAAGAATTTTGTCCAAACAGTTCGCTGCAGTGAGTCAGTAGCAGAGGTATGAATAGAGCCGAGGGCTCCTCACTCCTGGCCCCATGTACTAACCACCAAGACCATTTACTTTTCTAGCCAGGGCCAGAGTGAAGACGTGAAAATACCACAGGCAGAATTTGTGTTCTTTTTCAAAATTTCCACCCAGTTTTGCAGACTCAGGAGCTTTGGTTAGCTCTCCATGTTGAGCAGGAGGATAATACTGGCTTCGCCATGGAGTTTTTCACTTCTAGGTGGGTGAAAGATGAGTCTTTCCTCTTGCTTTCACCACTGAGCTCTACTTGAAGGTGCATGGAGGTGGGTGTTATTTCTTCCTTTGGAGATGCCGGTACAGAAGGAGGGGTGAGCGAGGAGAGCTTGGCCCGTCGGGGTACCGGCCTCCACCTCGTGTTGGCAAAGAGAGCAAAGAGGATGGGGAGGCCAGGAATAGCAAATGGTCGACAGCCCTGGTCCATGCTGCTGATTGCATCCTCTGGTGATCCAGCCAGGGGATCAACAGGCCGGCCGTGCCCAGTCATTAAGGAAAGGCATGTCTGTAATTAATGGCAGAGGGCCTGATACAATAAAAGGCACGTCTGCCTTCTGCATTGCAAAGCCCACATAGGGCTGCAAAAGACGCCAAAGAAAATCAATGTTAAGCAGCTTGTATGGATTTGTGCAGACCTGTACAGTGCCAAAGTCCAGACATATTTCTCATTGAGCTGAGTCCTCGTATGTTTTATTTATAATTTAATGCTAAAATTTATGAAGGAGTTGCACGGCAGAGGGAGAACCCATAACCTTGTCATTTCTTTTCTTAAAGCAGCAGCTACTAGATCTAGGAAAGAATTACATCCTCCTCCTCTCTGACTCCCCAGCATAAAATCTAACGTGATAGAAATTTTTTTCACTCTGTGTTTGTTTTCACTGAATCAGCTGCACAGATGAGTTGCCCGTTGCGTGTCATGCAACAAGTTTTTTATCAAAATCGCTAACTGCCAATCACTTGCTCTGAACTAAATCACCTCAGATGTTATTCATCAAGCATGCCATGTTACATTATAGACTTCCAGAACTCACACACTTCAGGTATGAAAGAAATTAATTGCCTGCATTATTTTCCATAAAAACAAATACAAAGCACTAGGTTCCTTTTTTAAGTCAATTGGAGGATTGATTTTAAATCGTATTTCAGAATAGTTCAGACACTCTCCGCTGGAAGCTGTAATCTTGGGACTTCAAATAGGGATATTGTAATTTCAGGATGTTGCATGCTTTAAACATTTGTACTGAAATTTAAACCATTGCCATAAGTAAATCAAAGGAGTATACATAAAAGTGTATTAAACATGACAGCAACATTAGCAGTCCTGTTTGCAAGGAGGAAGGATTTTAGCAGAATAAATTATTTACTGGTCTCTTTTGTGTTGTTCCACCGTGATGTCAAGATTACATTTTCCCTGAAACTACGGATCAGGCTTTTCCCCTTCTGACATCAGCCACGTTTGTGTTACGGAGCTCAGATGAGACAGCAAGGTGCAGGATTTCTGCTGGCATGCATTCAACCTGAGCAGCACTGCAGAGCTAGCAGAGCTTAATTGAATTGTACTGGAAACCTAAAAGAGAGGAGGCTGCCAGGGAAAGAACACAGGTTCCTGCGATGGGGAAAAGATCTAGTGACAGGAGAACCTCAAAACGTTGTGTTCATTAAATTGTCAAGAACAGGTAGGAGTCCAAAACTCACACAAGACTCGTGGGTAAGGATCCAAAAGTTGCATATATTTTCTTGCTCATTTGGGTTACCCAAATGGCCTGATTCAGCAGAATCTGAGCTGAGAGTCTCAGGGAAACGGCTGTCACATGAGATGTCTAGTTAAATTTAGTTAAACAGTTAAATATCACCACTTTTATAAGCAAAAGGAAAGAAACTCCACTTAATCCAAAACATCTCACGTTTTCTTTAACAAAAACATTTGTTTCCTCTTTTATCCCCCCTTTTTTTGGTGCCATAAATATGTCAGTTATTTAAAAGATGTGACTGCCCTTATAAATGTATCGAAGATAAGCTAGGTTGTAAAGGATTCAGGTTCATGAACTGTGTTTATACAGTCTATTGTTTAGTACTCATGAATAATTGATTCTTGTCCTTCCTGCACAAATATTCAATCAGATACCATTCAAATTGATAGCAGGTGTCTGATCTGGGAAAAAATGGCAATGTTCTTTGACTGGAGATGTGATTGTAATACAACTGAACTTCAGCCGTGGAGTGCAGTGTCACACTTCTCAAACAGGACCTGTTGAGAGAGAGAGAGTTTCTAATTAAAACAGCGTACCGTGTAATTGTCTGATATGTTTTAGGTAAGCAATCATCTCCAAGCACATTTGTTACATTTTATTTTTACATGTGTATATGTGACATGGAGAATAGACCACAATTTTTAAAAATTGCTTGTTCTGATTAGATGTTAGATTATGCAGAGAGAAGAATACAATTCTATATAGTCTGTAATTCTTTAGGATCCTTATATTCCCAGTATTAAAAAACTGACTATGATTTCCCCAGACCACGTGATGACCAGGAGACACAGAATAATTGCATTATGTGATATATTATTTAAGATCCAGTAAGAAGGTGCCTGTTCCTTAAAGCGCAGATTCTTTTCAGATGAGTTACAACTTTCTACTACTGGAAGCTTCCTTGTAAGTCACTTTATATACTGCAGGAAAACAAAATGTGCATAGAAACAGAGCAGGGAGCAGGACCTGCTTGTGTATCCTTGAACCTTGGAGCAGTGCTCATTTCTTGCTCAGGGAGGTTTGTTGACATGAGCAAAGTTATGCCTGATATGGAAAGAGTAGCTGCATAGTGAATGTGGATATATAACTGGAATTTTGCTCCCAGGCACATGAAAATAAGTCTGAGGAGTCAGAGGTCCAATATGTTCCAGCTAAAGTGAAAACAAGTTTGGTCATTGAGTTAACCAAGACAAAAATCAATTCTTAGTTTGTACTAGGAAATATAGAGTATATTCCACATGTAAGGAACTGATATTAACAGGAACTCTTGTTGAGTAAATATCTAAATAGTTTTTATTTTTTTATGTCATTGTTATGCTGCAAATGTGCCTGTGGGAGGCCTCAGCCTTCTGAAGGATGTGGAAGAGCAGGGCAGGAGTGCATCAGTGCACGTGTTCTGCATCAAGGACCCAAAGCGCTGTGCTGCGAAGAAGCAAAGCACTTAAACCTCCCAGTGCATGGGTTTCCTTGTTCCATTCTGCAAAGGTATTTTGAGACATACTGTTTTTAATTTATTGTGCCTCTTCCCTCATGCCATCCCACCCCCTGAGTTTCGTGCTTAAAGATGGAAAATCAAAAGTTCTGAAAATTATTGTCTTCTAGTTGGCAGTGAAGACACTTTTCCATATTTCTTTGTTTTCAGCACTTTAAATTTTCATCCTCTTTTCTATCAAAATGTCTCTGTAGGTGTAGAAGAGAGGTTCTGTTGTGTAGCATACATGTCCATTCAGTCTTTGATCATGCAGATTGACTGTCAACATGGAAAGGGATATGTTTAGACCGTAAGCATTAGTTGGTCATGTGAGAGTAAGATTTTTTATAGTCCTGTTGGATTTACACATTTGAACTAGGCAGCTGTTCACACTGAATAGTTTCCGCCCCATCCTTCAGCTCACTAACTCTCATATATTTCCAAAAAATTAATTCAGCCATGGAATGTTAACTCTTATTGTTTATTTTCATCGTAATTACGGGTAGCAATTCTTGCATGGTATCAAGTGCCCTTCCCCTTTTCTCTCTCAAACTTTCAGATCCATCTTACAACCCTTTGTGCACTTGATCCATCCAGTTGCCCAACACACAAACATTTCAGAAAGTTGCAGCTTTCTGTCGGGAAAGGGAGAGAGGTCCTACATCTGCTGTACTAGCTGCCAAAACTGAGTTATATTTCAGAGAGCTCTGCTCCTGTCGACTGGAAAACCCTTTTTGGGCTGCTTATCTAGGTAAAGTGTTTCTGCTCCAGAGTGGCATAAAATGTAAAAGTTCTCTTTCTTTTTTTGAATACCAAGCAACTGTCTGCTTCTGAAGGTTCAACAAATGCTTTAGTTATACTCTGTCTGCTCAGCACTCCAGTGCACAAAGCCTGGTATTCGTAGGGAGTGCAGACCCTGAAGCCAGTAGCACACTAAAATGCTCGATCTTCCATAAATACTACCCTTCCCTTGACCTTCCTTCATTTTCCATGCTGGATTCCACTTCTGAATCTATTCATTTTGAATAGGCAGCAAAATCCTTCCCTGGAATAGACAACACTGATACACCTTGCCAGCTGTAGCAGTTCGTAATGTATATATTATTGAAATATTGGCAGTGGGCTCTGAAACCACAAACGGAATTAGCTGTACCCAGAGAAACATACTTTCTTTCAGTGGCTTGTGTAGCCAACAATTACTAAAAATATCCATCTCCTTTCTATAATTTCAGAAGATAACATAGTATTTAGTGCGCAAGTGACAACACATGAATCAGCTCTTCATAAAAACTTCTTTTTCCTATGGTATGTTAAAAATACTCAGATGGGAGAGCGCAAGGACAGCAATTTCTTCTTTATTAAGAGCATTTAATGCTTGCTAAAGGTTTCAAGTTGCCTGCTGTCCACCATTAAACTTTCTCTTCAGCTAAGCACAAACCTGAAACCTTCTGTATATTCGAATTGAATTTTTAGCTGTTTATTTCTTTAGGAGGGTCTTAGAATGAGTCCATCAATCTATTATGGATTTCTATTCAGCAGAAGCTAAATGATATTCTGAGAATTCTAGAGGATGAAGGAAGTCCCAAATTGTAAATGTTGTACCTACCTTTTGAAATGAACAAAAAGAAGGGAACACAAATTCATAAACCTGTCAGCCCAGTAGCTATTCCTGGAAAGACACTGGAACAAATCTTTAAAAAAAAATCTTTCTAACTATTTAGATGATAAGAAGGTTGCAAAAGATAGCGTAAGATTGAAGTGATTTGTCCTCAGCAAATCTATCTGATTTCTTTCTCTTAAAGAATAACTAGCCTGGAGAAAGAGGGAAGATGTTGCTGAATTAGCCCAATTTCAGCTTCTGGGTTTGTCTCACATAATGTCCTTGTGAAAAATTAGCAAAACAAAAAATAATCCAGTAGAGTGCACAGCTAAAGAACTGTGTTGGACGCCATAATTTTACATATCAAGAAGGCATATTAAAATGAGTGGAGTGTGACAGGAAAATCTGAGATTTATAGAACACAGTCTATGGAGAAAAGTTGTGAGACCTGATAAACCTACAGAGAAATCATCATGATAGTCTTTCCAATATGAGAAAGTTACGCAAAGGCTGGTGCTTATTGTTCTCTCCCCACTTGAGGGAATTCAAAAGAAACCAATTTAATTTTCAGCCAAGATGCATTAGGATGACTGGGAGGAAAACTTTCTAACCACAAGAGGAATTTGAGTAATGATGCAGACTTCATCAGATGGTTTCCAGAACAGGGTAGACAGATGTTAGGGGGGTCTGGCACTACTAACGAGTCAAAGGCTGAGCAGGTCCCAAGCAGGCCTGTCTTATTACCTGTGAAGAGTGACCCAAGAGGAAAGAGTAAAAGCTACTGCCAGGAGACTGAGTGAACGGTGGTTTTATCAGATGGTGATAAATAGCTCTTTCTTAGAGATGTGGATGATATTATTTGCTAAAAAACACAAGGTTCTTTCATCGTGAATTGATGGTGATGTATACATTTTAATACATATAGGAAAATGTAATCTAAAATGTTATAAAGACATAGTATACTAGCGATAGTCTGTCACAGGCTCTGTTTATATATTGTGATAATAGCCCTAACTTCTTATTTTAACCATCAGTTACGTTGTGATCTAATAAAAGATCAGGGTTTTTTAAAGTTACTTTTACTAGACTCACATACAGTTTTAGTTCACATACAAATTTTTGTAGGCCTCCTGAGAACTTATAATAATAGGACAGGAGAGAATGATGCAGAATTCATTTTAATTTGCTTGTCTTGGAATGCCCTTTGCTGTTTATATTACAAATTTCAATATACATCTCAGAGGATCAGAGCAAATATAAATATCTATACCAATTTAAAAATGTACCGTTTTTAGAAGCTGTCATATATTTTCTAGTAAGGCAGGCTATTCATCATCTTCGGAGGACCATTTTTCTTAGAAATATGTAAAAATATATATACATCTAATGTAGAGGATCTCAAAAGCTGTAGTTGGGAACATAAATTAAGCCCAAAGTGTTCAATTTTAAATGTAACTTGCTTTTCCACAGCACTTGGCTGACTGGATCTCAGAGTGCTTTCAAATTTGAATGAGGTGAGTTTCACAAAGTTCCAAAGAAGCTGATAGTTATTATTGGTTTTATGCCTATTATTTCATAACATCGTCCTCCAGAGAAAATGCTGGTATTATTACCCACCTTGCTTCTGAAGCCCAAACTGAAAATCTGGTTATGTGTCTCTTAGAAGTTTATTCGTGTTCTCCCCCCACCTCCTTATCTTCTGCCACTTTTGATACTGATAAAGAGAAATAAAAAAGCATCAGAGGCTGGTCTCTAAGCCCAGTTTTCATTGAATGGGCACTTTCAGCCAGTGGACATTGGTTAATTCCTTTTTGTCACATCTCTGCCATACACAGCCCGTGTTTTCAGAAGTGAGCATACTTCACCCATATTTATATAAAGTATTTGTATTTTGTCAATGCTTGTGGAGAAAGTACACTTTTAAATGCCTATTTAGATGTCCAGTGTTCTTAGCATATGGAATTGATGTGTCAGCCTAGATTTAGGATACTAGAGCTGTAAAGCACACTTTGTCTTTTGGACACATGAAATAGAGGCACTGAAAAAGCACTGCCCTTGGCCCGACTGCCAACGGCAGAGCAGTGTTTGTGTCCTGGTTTTTGGTGCACAGGGATTCTAACAGTTCTTGATGGCTCTTGATGAGTCTTTAGATATTCTCAGAATCACAGCCAGACAACGTGTACTGAGGAATTACCCAGTTGTAGGATGTTACTTTGGTGTGCTGTCACCTGGCTTTCTCTTTCCCCCTTTCTCATCAGCAGTGACCTGCTGCAGTTTCAGCTGAGCTGACTTTAGAAGTTCTATCAATAGCAATAAGCAGAAACACATGAGAGGAAGTATAAGTTACTGCTAATGGTGGAGCTCAGGAGTGCTGAACTTTTAGCTCCTTTACTTAAACAGTTAAATATTGCCACTTCTGTGAGGAGAGAAAAAAAAAAGGAAACCTCACCTTATCCAAAACATCTCACCTTTTTTTTTTAATAAAAGGACTTATTTCTTCTTTTATCTTTTTTCTGTGTCGTAAAGGTCATTCTTGGTGTGTCTGTTCTGATCCTGAGCAGCCAAAGTGTACTAGAGCTCCCACTACGTAAATTAAATTGACAAAAAATGTGTAAAAAATGTCTGTCAGACACTCCTATTGGGTAATTTTATGCTATGCCACACATTTTAAACAGTTAGGAAAACCAATTAGTATCAAGCAAGCATACAGTACCATTTTGTTCTGTAATTCTACCTGTCAATTTTTTCTTTCCCATTTCATTCTCATCTTTCTTTGTAATTGGATACAAAAATACTAAGCTGTAACTACTTGTGCGAAGAAGGATGAGAGACAGACCCCGAACGGATCAGCGTGTTCGTTAGAAGCTGTGCATTGTGAAATTCCAAAATCAGTTGGAAAGTGATGATTCAACCAATAATATACAGTATGATATATGAAACGAACTGAGAAGCTAGAAAGAGCTGAGCTGTGTGGCTTAACTGCTCTAATAGACACCATGTTTTACAGACCAGTGCTTGAACATCTGTATCGGGTAGTTTCTATTGCGGAAACAGCAGTAGCCATAAAATACTCAGCAAAGTCATATATATAACAATGCAGGTTTGGAGACAAGGACACCAGGTTATGTATTTTATTCTTTTGCTTCACTGAAAACTTCAACAACAACAAAAAGCAGGCAGTCAAGCGACTGATGTAATGTCTCCTTTGACACAGATTACATTCCAGCATTTTTAATAACTCATTTTCCCAAGGGTGGGGTGCTGGGGGTGCTTTAAATAGGCCCTATTTCCTAAAAACAAATACACACTCCCAAATTTCTGATAGTTTCAGGTACTGCTTGCAAACAGTCCCCAAGCCCCTGAGGAATTCAGCTTGTGAGTAGGCGCTGGCTAGCTGAAGGGCAGCTGGTCTGAGGAGGATGATCTGGAAATGAGGAGATGCTGCTCATTGTAGAGGGATGAGTGAGTAGTGGGAAAGGGGTGGAGGAGTTCCCGTCTTCCCTGCTTACAGCTTTTCAACGTAATCAGGGTGCATAGATGCCTGTCTTTTGCACAACTGGTTCCTTGACTCTGACCTCTTGGCTTATTTCTCACTGGCTTGAAAGTTAAAAACCTGGGATGATTTCAGTGGCCACTCCAATAACCTATATATTTTTCACTTTTTAGACTAGTTGCCTCCAGAAGTAATTTTTTTTTTTTCATGGGGGAAGAGCAGGGAGGATGAAGGCCCAATTTGCTTAGTCAATGCACTTTAAAGTCCTCCAGCCATGTGGCTGAAGGCACTTGTTTGCATTTTCCAAATACACTTTGCTGTAAGTAATGTTTTTCTAGGAAGTGAAGTATTACTGTATGAATTTCGATTGTTGTG
Source organism: Apaloderma vittatum (assembly GCF_000703405.1). Taxonomy (NCBI): domain Eukaryota; kingdom Metazoa; phylum Chordata; class Aves; order Trogoniformes; family Trogonidae; genus Apaloderma; species Apaloderma vittatum. The sequence goes on along the minus strand of NW_009736791.1, from coordinate 244,727 downwards.
GCTCATTCCTGCAGTATGTAACTGGTGGGTTTCTGTTTTTTCAAGGAAGGAAAAGTCTTTCCTTATTTCTAACAGAAAAAAATATATCCAACATTCAGTTTACAAATATTACAGATTAAAAGGGGTGTTTTGTACCTTGGCCAAACATAATAGGAGCATTTGATAGATTCTTATTATGTCCTTGTACTTCTTTAATCAAATACTTCAACTATTTTTGGCTCTTGTTTCTGCAGTTTTACTTCTGCTTCAGCAACTTGCACTGCACTGAGAAGAACTTTGTCCTTTGCTTGTCTTTGTTAATATCAGAGTTGTTAAATCGACACAGCCTACATGGCTCTACAATAAAAATTCTGTATGTAGAGAGACCTGGGCTTCTCCTTGCCCAAACCAGGAGTTCAACCCATTTCTCACCCTCCCTGGGTGGGTGGGTTTCTTCCTGGGTGGCCGGGCGGCAGCAGGGCGGGCTGGGCCAGGGCGAGCTGTGGTGGGCCTGGCGTTGGGGTGAGCACATGGAGAGCAGAGCAGGGTGGTGTTCTGTTTGGCATCACAGACTGTGTTGGTTTTGGTGCAATAGCTGCTTGGAAAGATTTAGCAAAATTAGAAGTATTTGAGCTGAATTGATGAGATATGCACCCCCTCCCCTTACATTATTTGGCACTTGGGGTGTCTTTCTGCATTTTCCATAACATCAGCCTTGATGTTGCTTCTCGCTTCCTGGCTTGTAAGTATCTCTGGATCGTATTTAGCGCACTGAGTTTGTTCCTTCCCATCCGTCCTTAAATTTCATTTCTACCAGGGAGCTTCATGAGACTGAAGGAGGATGTGCTTTCCCAGCATCAGTGTCAAAACTGGTTTATCCCAAATCCATCGTTGTCTTTTCACAAACCTTTCTTCTGGGATGGAAGGGAACGTCCAAATGATAAGTCAGCTCTTTGGCTGATAAGATTTCCTTTTTTCTTGCATTTTGAAGTGTCTAAACAAAATGAATTAAAAATAATAAAAATAGACAATAACTCATGATCCTCATCCAGATAGACTGACTCTGTAATTGCTCATGTGGTTTTGGAGGTGATTTCCTCCTTCTACAGTTTCATTGACTCCTGAGCCATTAGTATAATAAAGGGAGGGACAGACTGACATAGTCGTAGCCACAGTGTAATTAATATTATTTCATATGCAGCTTTTAATTTGAAGAACTTGAAAGGAAGAGTCCCAGGTTAACCAAAGTAGGTATGTCCCTAACCGGAGTCAGGAGGCAGCTAGCAGAGTTAAGATTAAGAATGTTTTTCTGAATGGGGGAGCACTCTTTTCCCCTCATAATATAGTATTTTGCACAACCAAAACATGTAGGTCAAGAGGCCAGAAAATTAGGACAAGCTATAACACTCTTGTAAAAGGGGGGTGAGTGAAAACAAAACCTAAGCCCATTCATATGTTTTAAATGGTTTCCCTTCCCTCCATTCATGCAATGATACAGAACAGCTGGTCATGAAACCTGGTTACATATTTGTTAAATGGGAACAGATTACTAAATCAAATTTGTTGACCAATTTTCAAGTATGTGGCCTTGAGATATTAAAAAAGAAAAAAGAAAAAAAAAGATTTGCATTGCCCAAAGAGGAGGGGGTAACAGACCAATGGTATGAACATTTCATGCTAGTGGGATTTGGCGGGGAGTAGGGAATCTAATCGCTAACTTTCGTGTGAGTACCCAGCTAAAACCTCAGGGAATTTTATATAGTGCATGTTGTCAGTATTTTAATCATCCACAGCTGTCAAAACTCTTGTAACCCGCCTCTTCTATTTAAAATGTGTCTTCTAGGCATAAAATAATTAAAGGTGCAGGACCATAAGGTAGGCTCAGAGCTGCTGCAATGTGACAAAACTCCACATATGAAAGGCATTATTTCAGGAAGTTTTAAATATAAATTTTGTTTTGTCAGAAGGCTGCAGGGCACACATTTTCTATACTGTCAAGCTTGATAGTAACAATATTTATATTTCAAATAAAAAGATTAAATTGCAGTCTTATGTGTTTCTGGTTTTCACATAGTTTTTACCAGTGTATCATAGTGTTCCATATCAGTGTGTCATCGAAACTTTTTTTTTTGCTGACACCAGTTTTGCTTTATTGTAATATTAAGTCTTGTACTGTCAGTCCCTGAATTGAAATAATGAGGGCAGACAGTAGTTTAGTTGACTAGCCTGTATCTTCCCTTTCCTCAACCCCCCTAAATAAACCTGAAAACAACACAAAATAAAACTGAACTAATTCAAAAAGGCAATTGTAAAGACAGATTTGGAGGCCATTAATAAAAGATGTCTTTGTGTGTGTGTGCGCACATGTGCGCTTGCGCGAGCTTGTGCAGTCTCTCTCTTTGGTGTGTGTCGTCCTGCGGTCCCTGACCCCACCTTGCAAACTCACATTCGTGTGCCTACAAACCCACGTGTGCTCCCCAAAGGGAGAGTGTGAGAATACAGATGGAAGAGGAGGGGAGGGTAATTTCTGACTGTTTTGATCTTTTCTGTGTGTTTGTTTTTAATATTAAATAGCTAACCCAACGAATGAGTGCCTTGGTCGTTTTGAGCTGTCTGGCTGGCAAGCCTTTTGTGACACTGCTTGTTAGCTGTTATTGGTGAACGTTCTGCTGATGCCCATAGGCCCTTCGCTCTTCATTGTTCGGAGCTTTGCACTCCCATGAGTCTGAGTCCCGGCGTTGGGCTGGTGTCATCTGTGCAGCGTCAGGGCTTGACAGAACAATGGGGGGAAATGTGAGGAGGTTCTGACTCAGGCTCGTTTTGGAGCTGCCAGTTGGAGTCACTTACCCTGCCAGCCGGGGCTGGTTTTGCTCCCTTTGGCTTGAGACGTGAATGTTTCATCACAGCCCTCTTATGGCAGTTTAGAACCAGCATAGACTTTCTGTGTAAATTCCCTTGGTTTTACCCTCTGCATGATGGTGAGGAATTTTTACCGGGTGTCGGACAGTGCTGGCTGATATGTAACAAGTTCTCTGACCGTGATGTGTTTGATGAACTGGGTGAATCAGAAAAGCAACTCAAAATTTGTATGTTACAGAAACTGCTTCAGAATTGCTAACAGCTTAGATGTGATATGGGCTTGATTTTTCTCTCTGATTCTTCTCACTGCTGCTCAGTGGCACTTCTTTCTGTCACTTTAAGCCTTTGGTCTGTCATTTGCCCAGTCATGATTTTACAATAATGAAAGTGAAAGTAAACAACCCTAGTGACCATGTGTGTAATGGCAAATGAGGAGGCTGTGTTGCTAAGGAATCTTGTGAGGAACTGAATGCACAAAGTTTATTTTCATGAAAGTTCTCATGCAGGGAGTATTTACTTCTTTTGTATTTACAAGAGTGACCAGCTTAATATAGTTTAATGGGCTTCTATAACAGGAAAAGTAAACTGCATGCCCCAAGTCTGTGAGCTAATAAGCAGACCATGTAATTCTCATGCACATCCTTGTGCTACTCAGTTCTCGCACTAATTCATGGCATAATATCAACCCTAAAACTGTCTAGAAAATAATTTCCTACTGGATTCCCTGTTGAAACCTGTGGATATTCAAAAGCTGCTCAAAGTAATTTGAAAATAAAGGAGTTTCAAGGTTTGGGATTTTTTTTAATTGCTACTGATATATCTCATTCTGCAACTAGTCTTTTGTAGAAACTGATTAGAAAGCTTCAGAGATTATTGCATAAAGTGCGTGTGGATAAAATGTCAATAAAAAGATTGTGCTTCTTGAAGAACAGCCTTGCCCTTCCATGTGTAAGTCCATGCCTCTGTACATCAAGCTCCTACGTGCTTTGCAGAGGAGGCCAGCCTGCTGGATTAATCAAAATAGGGACAATAGGAGAATATATTGTAATGTTACATACAAATGGAAGACTTTCATATGTAACAGGAGACAAGAGGTGGTACTACCCATTCTGTGCTCAAAAACTCTTATTTTGTACTCCCAACCACCTTTTTGATTTTTTTTTCTGTTTGAACTGATGGGTATACAAATCAGGCTATTGCAGCACACACATCTCAAATGAGGGAGCCCTATTCTGATGGAAACATCTGGTTTCATTACACAGGTAACACCTGCATGAAATTACATCTGTGGAGAAAGTCCTTTAACAGAATTTAGTAATTAAATTGAGGCAATCTAATCAAAGAAAGGCATGGCGAAGGTGATACATGAAGTTTCGTTCTCTGCCATGTAAATAAACTGCATTAGTATATTGGGTCTTTCAAGAAACAGTTAACATCAACAGCTTGCGGTAGAGTAGATTTCATGTTAAAAACAGCCTTCCATACTGTATCCACAATATATATTCTGATCTTCCAAACAAATCTCCAGGGTGCTGTTTGGATTTATTGCACTTAATAGCATATTGTTTGGAGTGTACAGTGTGCAGGTCCCACTGAGTTTTACTAGGATATTCTGTGGCTCAATTTCCTTTCAATATGTAACCGTGTCCTTTGCAAACGTTGCTTTACTTCGTGTAGTCGACTGCTTCAGTGGAAAACCTTTGCTCTGTGCCATACCAACTGGCTTCTAAAATGTCAAGGCCAACCTTGACCTGAGCACCAGCAAGGAGCTCCCTCAGTGCAGACACCTGCCTGGGGGTTCTGTGATAGTTGGGGCTTTCTCTGCATGTTGTCACTGTGAACTGCACTGTGTCTGAGCCCGAACCCAGCTCAAAGTGGCCTTTCTGGCATCGATTCTTTGTTGTCTTGCGATTCTCACAAAAGGAGATGGTTTCCCCATCTTGGAGGATATTCTGTGCTAGCCCTGCATACAGTACAGGCGCTTCTGGTTTTGTTTGGGTGAGATTTTACCATCTGGCAGTGTCACCTGGAAGGCATAAATAAAGCTATTGTTTCACGGATCCTATCAGGGGCTGCATATATTTTCCTTGTCAGAAAGTATAGAATAACAGATCCAGCAGAAATGGCAAAATAATTGCTACTACTATTAGAAACCGATAAAGGACAGCAAGGTTAACACTTCTAGCTTTAGAATGAGTTCCAGCAATTCTTTATGGAGCTGACTGACATTTTTCTCCCATGCTTTTTCCTCTGAAAGCTGACTTTTTGGCTACAGTAAAAAATATACATGCAAAATTTTCATCTTGATAATAAATGCACTTGCCAAGATTAATGAGTTTTGCAGACCTTCCCTGGAGAAAAAGTAGCGCTTGGAGCATAGCTGGAAGTCAAAGACTCATATTGGAAACCAGCTTTTTGGTTGACTGTTCTCCTGTCTCCTTTTAAAACAGCAAATTGCTAATCACCTGACCTTCGAACAAATGCAGCTTATTTGTTTGGGGCACTTTCATCCAAATTAATCCAGACGTGCCTTTTAAAACCATAGTCCTCCAGCTGATTGACTGGTGTCCTCAGAATCCCTTTCCATGTCCTTCCCCTCAAAGGTGGGCCACAGAGCAGCACGGGGTTTGGGAGAGCCATACGGGAGATGTAAACTCCAGAGCTGAAAGGTCACCTTGTCAGAAGCAGTCTCCTGTTTGGAAGAGGAATGTTTTAAACCGGTCGCCTCTGCTGGTTGCTGCTGCTCTCTCGTGCTACAAGTGGAGGACCAAACAGATCTTTGCATGTAAGCTGTGTTTAGAGGTAGAGACTAGAGCCAGGAGCAAGCTGTAAGTGTCCCCGTTGCCCTTGGGAACTCATCTTGTATCAAACTTGCTGTGCCTGTCCGGTGTGAGTCCGACGGCATCTCTCCTGCGCACGTGCTTTCCACGTGAGGCCATTTGATGTTTTGGTCTGAGAGCCAAGTGAGCACACAGGATTGCGGCTCGCACAGTACCCCGCAAAAGTCTTTCCCTCCTTCTCTAGCATCTGTAAATACAGTTGAGATAATGTTCCCTTGCTGTTTACAAAGAAAAAAAAAAAGATATGGAGAAAAAAGAAGGCAGCAGCAGTAAACTTCCTGCAAAGCTTTAGTCTACCAAAGATTTAAAGGATTGACATTTGCATTACATTTTTTCCCCACCCAGTCCTCCTCATTAGCTGGATATCTTTATTCTCTAAATATTTACCACCTAAACCAAATTTACAGTTTAATTTGCTGCATAAAATCATTTATTGACTGATAAAGCTCATTACTAAGGCCTAGCCCAAGCTGTAGCCTGCCACGACAGTTTTAATTCTTGTAGCAGCAGGCTACTGCAAGAGAAAAACAATCCTGTCACGTTAACGGCAGGGGTCTAAATTATTCAAATACACTAAATCCTCCCAGAACAGTTCCCCTGCTCGTAATTTGTCTTTTCTTGCCAACAATTAACTAGCAATATTTGAAGTCAACAATGCCAACTCTTTTGATATCTCGAGGAAGATGGAAATACATACATGTGACAAATGCTTTTAGAGAAGAATACATTAAAAGGCCAATGCTGTGGGACTTCTAGAGAATATAACCATTTAAATGGACCCACTGCTTTCTCAAGTTTGGAAGGAATTTGCTGACTATTTATGTGTGTTTACAGATGAGTGTGATACTGAGTTCTGGTGCTGGGTGACATAGGTTCGTGGCTACTTACCCCAGCTGATGGCCCGTTCCATGGCTGATGTTTGTCAGTTCCACTGAACTCGGAGAAGGAGTGTCCTCTTCCATCTCCTCACTTCTGTCAGGGCTTTCGCTGCCTTCATGATTTTGAGTTACTGTAAATAATTGCAGTACTTACTGTAAGGTACTGGGACAGAACCGTGTAATCCGCTACAAATACAATGGAGCCTGAGAGTTATGGGTGGAGTTTGCTGCTATAGGTCATCTTGCAGAAGCTGAAGGTTTGAATATGTCCCAGCTAGGCATCTCAGAGCATTATTTCCAAGTCAGATCCCAGTGCATTTTGGGCTGGCAAGTGGTCTTTATTCAAATCTCTAGTTAGAACAATTTACAAAGTCAAGAAAAACAGTCTCATCTGCTTTGAACATTGACTCAATGCTCAGTTTGCTTTCAGTTCTCTAGAGGAGCTGTGATTTCCTGTAAGGGAGAAGCAGTTTCATTCTACAGAGGACAATCCAATTCAGGTTTGTCCTTCCGTATGTGTGACAACCGCAGCTCATATATCACAGTCAGCGATGAGCAATAGTAAACTCTTCCGCATTCTGGTGTCTCATATAAATATTGCTTCTGCGTAGCACTTCACACTGTTTCAGAACTGTAAGTCCATATTTCCCTTGTCCCATTCATTTTCTCCCTTCAATTTTTGTGGCAGTTCCAGTGCAGAATACCTTCTTGTGGAAGCCTTCAAAGTGAAAATGATGGCTCCAGTTTGTGACCAAATAGCTTTGACATTGTCTGTACGTTTCCTTGAGTTTATAAAAGTCTTTGGTTTTCCTGTTTAATCCTTTGATGTTAGAGCAGTCTGAAAAATCTGTAATTCTTTCTGGTGTGCCCTTAGTGGCAATTTTAACTCTCCCGTGAAATTCTCAGTTTTTAAACTTATAATATGTCTTTTTATACCTTCCTCTAGCACGCAGAGTACTTTAAGGCTGGGAAATCTTAGATCTCTGAAAATGTGCATAAAGATAGGGTGAGGTTAAAATATAGAAACATATAGAAGACTGTGCATTATTTGCTTCTCATCTATATCAGCATTTCACAAGATGTGAGGCATATTTCCTCTGATGTTGCTCTGCAAAATGACTAAAATTCCCCCTCATTTCCATTTATCTCTAAGGGTATCTGTGTTTCTAGTCCACTCCCTGGGTGGTGGTTGAGTGGGCAGTAGTACCTGCTGGAACTCATGTCTTTATTTGATCTAGTATCTATAAGGGATGTATGTGCTGCAGGAACAGAGGGCTACTATAGAAGATTATGTATATGCTTTCTAGGTAGCCATAACCTTTCCTATTCATACACCCATAGAAGTGGAACTGGACTTTGGTGTTCATGCTTTAAAAGCACATACTCTATTGCTGAAGATAAAAGGGAATTATCAGCAGGAGTGAGGCTCCTGCCCAGTTTACATTGACAACATCAGTACTGATCTCTGTGGTACATGTTCACGTGCACGCTCTCCCTGGGTACCTGAGAGCAATAAATGTGACTCTTCATTGTGCTGATTTGCTCCAGAAGCTGTGGGCAGTGTTCGATGTGCATTTGTATTACATTTGTATTATGCAATTCTTCCACACTTACTGTGTCTCCCCAGGTTCTGCTGACCTGCTGCCATTGCAGCTAAAGCCGTCCTTCGTGTTTTAAACGCAACTGTGATGGCTAATCCACTGCAAACTGGTTTTTTCAAGTGAAGCTAATTTTAAAGCATCACCTTTCTCTCATCAGAGTTAGCCGTAATCTATTTACATTACTTATGTGCTGTGTATTTGATGGGTTTCTCATTTCACCCTTCTGGAATACATGTGGTGCCATCTTTCTCCTGTAACAGTTTCATAGTAAAGACTCAGTAGTCCTTAGGCGTCTCTGAAACCAGGTACCTTGTTCTGCTGTCTTAGATGCAGTTTTATTGGAAGGCATTGTATGCAGAATTGCCGGTGTAGCCTTCTGGCTGAAGGTATGGCTGGGGTAGCTTGCATAGAGATCCTAGCTTCTAACATCCTGCCTCCTTAATTTCTCTTTCTATAGGATCTCAGTCATTTTCTTGTATTTATTACTGCTTCTTCTAACTCAGACCTCAGGGCAGTCACCAGATTCTCTAGTTTGTCCCTAGATGAAAAGAAGCATCTGTGTCACGTGCATGTGAGTGCCTCACCTGTGCAGTGTCACCGGCCTCCACCATGTTTGGAATTGATGGATCGGATGCTGCTGGTCTAAATCGATGAGACCACAGCGAGTTCTGGAGAGCTAATCTGATTTACACCGCCTTGAAGACCTGGTGATGCAATCCCAGATTGGTCGTTTCGGGCTCCCTTTGACCGTCTGCCCCTGTTGTCGTAGGCTGGAACGAAGCCGTGGGGAGCTTGACCTGTGCTTGTTTATTCCAAATGTGCCCACAACTGCAATAAAACCTCGCTGCTCCGAACGTGCTGTTCCAGCTCCTCTGTGTGTATGAGGCTTGGAGACTGAAGCTGGTTAATTGTGGCAAATGTGGTTTTCTGGGACATCTAAGGGTTATGTCACTTTTCTAAAAATCTCTTTGATCTTGAATCAAAAGAAGGGGGTGGGTTTTTAATGTCGTCTTAACTGTGTGGCTTTTACAAATTAAAAACCTACTTGAAATTGGTTATACAATATGAGCTTGTTTTTCTCTAAGACTGATGAGACCACCTTTGACTCTAAGCTGCTTTTTCTAGCAGATCATCAGGAGTATTCTGGTAACAAACAGCTAGGAAAAGCTAGAGGGAGCTTTTGAAATAAGAACTGTGCTTTTCTCTTTATTTTGCGAGCCAGCGCTTTAATTTACAATAAGCATAAGGGTAGAAATTAAGCGGCTATTGTACTGTCTCATGTCAGTAAGCAAAGTAGTAGAAGGAAATACATTTTTATTCTGTCCTTGTCACTAAAATCATCCCAGCCTTAAGTAGGTAGTATCTAGAGTCTGAATCATATCCCACTGATTTGGCCAGAATCTTGGAAATTACTGAACTTCTGATTAAACTGCCTGTGTCTTAATACCTTGCAGCTTTCTATGCATTTATATAATCTTAGGACTTTTTTTCTCAATTGTTTGCACCTTGTACACTCGTTTATGTGTTCTGTGAACTGGGAGCATGTGGTTGAGAAGGGTTTTAAATTAATTGCGCCTTTCCTGTAGATCTGATAGGTTTAAATGCAGCAAACGTAAGCCTATTGAATACTACTCTTGCCAGATTTCTGTGTAGATTCCTTTGGAGTAGCCTACGGACTTCAGAGTATCTCTGAAATACAAGCTGAAATCCTCATTTATGCAATTTATTTTGCATTTTTTAAGTCAGTGTGGGAAATGTCAAAAATATATTTGTCATTATCCTGTTTGAAGATCAGATTTTGTAGCTCTCGTATCTGATAAAACAGGCATGACACAGGGCCCATGTTGCCCGAATTATGCTTTTGTTATCATGATTTTAAGGTAGACATTGACAAATTCCTGTTTTCTGGAAAATACATTGGACTTTTCAAGTGGTTTGACAAATTAATCAGAGTTTTGAAAAACATAAAAAATTAAGTAAGTTTTCCTTGAACACTGATACTTCTTACTGCCCATATTATCTGAATGAAACTAAAGAAAAAGCGTTGGTAGTACCCAGCTTCATTTAATTCTTTCTTGTGAAAGAAATGAAATTTCTAATTGTGTATATTCATGTGATAATATACTAGCCTGTTCTAAGTAAAAGTGATTGTCACTTTTTGTTTGTGGCTAAGTTACTTGCCAAAATACCTGCATACAGGAGCAACTTCCTTGTAGGTACTGTATTCACTGTATTTATTTAATTTTTCTTATGTACATATGCGCGAGAGAAAGATGATATATTTGCAAAGCAAGCCGTTCTTTGGTATAATCCAAAAAAAACAGTTTTAAGGAGCCATATTTTCAGGGAGATGAACCCCCCTGAATTCTGAAAAAAAACCCCATCTTTTCATCAGGTCCTTAGTTAAGCCACTCAGAATCAGTAGTTGATAATGGCATGTTTAAGCAACTGGATTAAAAAGAAAAAAGTTCAGAAACCAATGGCAACTAGTATTCTTCTGAGCTCTTTTGAAAAATGTGACTGTTTATTTTAGTAGCTAAGCAGGAACCGTTTTGAAAAGCTGCCTGGTGCTTTGCTCCATTCGCTAATGTGGGAAAGCAGGCGACCTGGCTCTGCACCACTTGAATGCCAAAACCCTCCTGGTCTTCCACTGCTTGGGATCTGCAGGCACAAAGTAGCGTTGAGATAAATGCCTGAGAGCAACTGCCATGATCTCATTTTGTCTCCGTTCGAATGGCATACGCTTGTTGGCTCCTGAAACCCTTTCTGACTCAAGGCTACGGTATACATCTCATTTCTTTCATGTGAGCCTTTAGCAGGCTTATCTGATAAGGTCTGAGTAGCTTCTGTGTACATCTGCTTTGCTACACCTGAAGCTTAATCCTCTCTGTCCTAAATGAAACTTTTCTTGCTGTTTAGTTCGAACGATACTTTGCGAGGAAGTTGGTTTTTCTGTTCCTATTATTAAATACGTGCGAATCTTTGGGGGCACATCACAGAGATTTGAATTTTTCTCGGGTTGAATTGTGCCCTTGGATACAAATGTACAATTCCCAGAGTGATCTGCAGAGAATTAATCTGTCATTAGCAATATTGGGTGTAGTGCATCTAATTCCCATGCACCACCCTGAAAATTTCCACCACCCCCACAAATGGGAAAGAAAAAGAGGACTATTCCATTTATTCTTTTTTATATGTAAATGAGACTTAAAATAATTGTTTGATAATGACATGGGTTTTTTGTTGTTGTTTGGAAATATCTCTTGACAATAATTTATCCTGCAATTATAGTTGCTTAGTCCTATCCTTATAATTAAGGCCAAGAAAGTGTTGTTCATCCCCTCATTAAATGTTTTCTCTTTCAGAATGCCTGACTCTCTTTAACACAGCCAAGAGCTGATAAAGCCACTTGTATGCAGAGCTGGCTGCCTGCAGATCTTTGATCTTTTTTTTCCCCCCTTCTTCAAGAATATGACTTTGTGAAGTAGTTGGTGCTGCAGTTTCAGTTTGTTGTTTTAAACAGTTCAGTTGCTATAAATACTCATTCACTTTGATTTTCAATTGCCCTTGTAAGACAATTGGGGTTTTTTGTTGGATTCCCACTGAATAGATAGCTTGCCTGCCTTTTTCTTTTTTTAAATGTGATTAAAATATAACCCTCTTTTTAAGCTTTTGCACAACTCACTTCTTCCTGAAAAAGAAGAATTTCAGACCTAAGCGGCTCTAATGACTGAAGAATTCTTCGCACTTATGTTATGTCTTCCCTTGGTTTTAATGATGGGAAATGGGGTGAGGGAAGTGGCCTGGCTGAGGCCATGCAGGAAATCAGAAACATCTATTGGATCTCTATTAGAACTATTCAACATAAATCTCACTTCATTCTGTTATACTTTTCCTCCTTTATGCATTTTTTGCATTGAAAATAGTCTGGTTCCAAAAATCTATTTCTAGAACCTTTTCTGTTGTCTCAGACACCAGTGGCCATGCTCCTGCAGTGATTTGCTCCCCTGTGAATACCTTTGTGCACCTTGAATGCTCTGTCTCACTGAAGATAGTGATTGTGGAAATCTTAGCTAAGCATTGAGGAAGGGAAATTTGAGATATTTTAAAAAGCCAAGTATCTTAAAGATCCTTATGACCTTCCATCCCAAAAAGAAGCTAACAAGTGTATATATAATATTGTAATGCACACCTTTCCTGGCTCTGTCAATTATTTTTTTGATAGTGCTGTGTTTTACGATGAATGAGTTCCAGTTTCCTGGCTCTTTCAGAGCTAAAAGTGAGGCACAAAACATGAAACTCTCCACAGAAGGAGAGAGAGGTGCATCTTCTTGCTGTTCTGCGCCATGCCTTGCTATTCCTGGCGTGTTCACATTTCATTTCATCCTGTACCTGGTGGCTTTCATTCTGCATCTCATTTTTGTCCCTTTCTCGACCACTTCTCTGAGATGAAACAAAGACCTTTACAAGTTTGAGGGATAAGATGACCTGAGGTAGGAAGAGACCAAATCTTCACAGTTGTGTAAACATCATGTTTGTGGACAGAGAGGCCTTAAGCACATGTTAAGATAAAGTAGCAGCCGTTATTAAAGTAATAAGCCCATGGTGCTTCAAATTCATTCATTCTAGTTTTTTATACAATCATTTATTGAGTATTATTCAATGCTTTGAATAACTTTCATCTGCTTCATTAAAATTGCCTATCATGACCAAGGACACAAAGCCAGCAGCACAGGTTTAAGACCATGAGTCATCCTTGAGTTTAAAAGGGGCTTCTCGCACACTGAAAGTTCACTTTCTGGTTGGGGGGTTTTGATGAATTTAGGGCCTAATAGCTGGCTGGAGTGGAGGGATTGTTTTGGTAGCGATGAGCACAGGTAGGGAAGCTCCTGAAACCAAGAGGAATGGCATTTCCTGTGCTAAGCCACTTGACTGATTAAAATGACCCAGTGAGTCATTTAAGTAAGAGATTACTTGCTCAGGCTTGAAGTGCCTAGCAGTAGTTGATCTTGACTATTCGTTTAATCTAATCTAAGTGAATTTCGATGTTAGCACAGACAGCTGTGTTTATACCTGAAAGACTGTTCAAAATAAGAGTTAAAATAAAGCCCCATAGGTTTCCTTTTCATGTGGAGTTGTCCTCAGGTAGAGAAGGCATAGATGTTTTCTTCTCCTGCTGTAATCCAGCAAAGACTTGGTGGCAGAGAATAAAATAAGATTATGGTGAGTGAAAGAGAGGTCACTTGTTTTCTGCTGAAAGAAGGGAGTGCCCTTACACCAGCCGCTCAGGATCCCACAAGAAGTTTGCGCTCACATGCTCTGGTGATGGTCCTGTTGTCTATAATTAAGGGCAAGGAGGCAAATAGAAATGCTCTTCCAGACGCTGAAGAGTGCAAGCACCAGGGCAAACAGCAGGACATTGGGGAGACCAGGAGAAGTAGCAGGAAACACTGACGTCGTTTCTTTCCGAGACAGTGCTCAGGCAAATGGAGCTGCCCTGTGGAGGAGCAGTGAGGTTGTGTCAGCAGGGATTCGTGCATAAGAAGATGTGTCAGGGTGAATGGGAGGAAAGCAAGGGCTGCACAGAGATAACTACCTGGGAAACGGAGTTAAACTGACGGCTCTAACTTTTAGTCCTCAGAGAGAACTTGTTGATTAGTTGACGCAAAAGCTGTGCGTGTAACTCCTCATGGAGTGAGGAAAACACCTATCATAATGAAATAAAAATTAAATATCTCCTTTGGATATTCCAGGGCCTCAACTGGTGAAATGCTTTAGCCTCCTTTAGAAAGATTCAGCTAGTCAAGTGTATTCACATGTCTGACCCAGTTTAGCGCAGGGTGATGCAGAAACCACTGGCCTGCTTGAAAGCACACATTTGCTGCTTAGCTCCACACCTCATGCCTAATTTTGTGGTGTCAACAAGTGAAGAAATTAGATGCTCCTTTTTCAGAGGGCAGGCTCTGATAGCTGAGGCTGAGGGTGACAGGCTTTTGTGCAGTGTTGGTCCGGTCCGTAGACATCAATGATCCACATTCTGCTCCTTAGCTCGTTACAGTATCCTCTGTCCCAGATATTCCCTGAGCTGTACACCTGAAAGGATCTTCCAAATCGTTGACTGGAGGACCTGTCTCGTTATGTAGCTCTTATAATGTGCAGGTGGCCAACTTTGCTTTACCACTAAAGCCTCTTAAATGAGTTGCTGGTGCTGCACTCCAGTGCGTTTCAGTGGCATACAAATCTTCTAGAACTCAAGAGGGCAGCTCTAGCGGTAGCTACCTGGCAGCATGAATCTCTTGGACATGTGTTAAAAACCACTCCAGAACAGAGTGGTGAATTCCAGATGCTCAAGTGCACCTTGGCATGGATGTATTGTGCCCGTAGAAATGGGATTGTGCTCCTAAGAATCCTTGTTTTGCCAGCTCATATGGTCTACACCTGCACTTTGTTGGCAGCTCAGCCGGCTGCAGCTTCAGCTATGAAGATTCGCAGGAACAAATCTCAGCTGTCACTTGGCCGGTTTGCTCATGCAAACTGTGAGGGTACTTTTGTTTCTTAGGTTGGGAAACCTAAATGTTCCCTGATAAATGAAACCATTATATGAACAATAATTTGTTTGATTTTTCTTTAAATTTCTTTTTACGTGTTTAAATTAGTAGGTGTGGGATAGGAAAAAGCAGAACCTTTTTCAAGATTTGATTTTACTGGCTGACACCAAGCTAAATGTTGGAAATAGAGAAAAATTTGAAGCATTGTCTCAGTAACTCAGTAAGGTCCATTGCCAAATGCACCTTTATCATATTAAGTTTTATTTATTATCTACTTGATCCTACATCTTTTGAAGAAAAGCATTGACTTTTATGGTGCAGGGTCAAGGCCTTGTATATGCCTTGGTTTTCTGTTCAGGTACATGCATGACTGATTCCCAGGTAATCAGTTATGAGATTTTTTAAAATCTTCTCTCTTAATCAGGATTAGCACAGCTGAGGACATATTTGACAAGGTTCAGTTTTGAAGAGAGTTTGCTAAGATGAGTGAAGGTTAGTCTCCGTGCCAATCTGTGACTTCCACAGAAAATGCTATTTTAACAAATATATATGGGTTGTAGGGATACTGATCTGCTGTGAATCACTGATGTCCCACCAAATAGTTTTATTTAAATTAATGGAAGACTTGAGGCTTTTAGTTGTGATTGCTGTGGACTGCGCCGGAGCCAAAATTCTAGTGGCAAAATTCCTGAGCTAACAGGTTTCCACTTTCAAGTTAAATTTTAAAAACCATTATGATGATTAATCCTGGCTAATTATTGTTGTCCTGAACACTAACCCAAGTGTGGGGCCTCCAGACTGTCTCATGTCGTGCTGCCTCATTGATTGCTTTGTTACCTCCTTGAAATCTGTTGTTCTGGGAACAGTAGCAGACTATAGCCTTCATGGCATGTTCTCAAGTGCTCCTGGAGTTAAACATCAATTTCTATTTAGATTCAGTGAAAAAAATAAAAACAAAAGGTCCCAAAAGAGAATAAACATAATCATCTAGGAGTCCAAAGTCTGGATCCCATGGTGCTTGTGGCTTATGCAGTGTTTTGGCTTGTAGCATACATGTGGGAGGAAAACAGGTCAGATACGTCTTTCACCTCTCAGTGCTCAACCAGTGTAACCCATGTTAATCGCGCTGCTCTCAGAGCCATGTGCACCTTAATTATACTTCTTTTATGTAAGGAGTGCTGGATAAGGCTCAAGCTGAAGTCAGAGTTTGCTGTTCCTGACTTGGCCAAAGGAGATGCTGCAGTGGGGAATGAGCCATTCCTTAAGCTGCAGAGATGGGCTCCAAGAGCTCCAGAAAGAACAAATGAGCGCAGCTTTCCCATAATCACAGCTGTTACCCTAATGGACTAATTCTCTTTAATGACTTTGAGACAGTATTCTTTTCTTTTCTCATTTCTCTGTCTTCCCCCCGCCCCTTAATAACTTTCTGGATTTCTGTAATTATCAGGTATTAACACTTGGCATCAGACATTGCTTCTGCTCATGCTCAAGTGCCCTTCCATTTTGCTTGTATTACCATGGAACATGATCCTCTACAGCTTCACAGCACTGCTGGCCTGTGTGCTTGTGAGTTCTTCTGCGACTAAAGTTGATTTAAAAAAAAAATGAGAAGGGAAGGAGGTGATGCACGATTTCCCCAGCTGTGTCTGGGGCAGGTAGTTCATTCTTCAGAGAGCCTTATGGCTGCAGGAGAGCTGTATTCTTTGGGGGTGTGGGGTGTTGGTGTAATCTGTAGGGCTAAAATTCTGTATTAGGTGGTGGAATTTGATCTTCAACATGTAGGGACAGATTTCGTATGTGGCACACCAATGAGTATGCCTGTCAGATTTGCATGACAGTATTCCATTGCCTGGGAAATGTGTAGGACATGGATTGAAATACAGCCTTGGGGAGGCAACAGTTTTGTCCAAAGAAATGAAGAGATACTAATTTTGTATAATTGCATAGATCTTTGGTAGGTGCAACTCTGGAACAGTAGCCACAGTTTTCTTTGTTAGGTCCTGTCAGTGACGGCAAATCAATCACAGTGCACAAACTTGAATTTCAGCTGGTAGATCCAGTCTCCATTGCACCTGTGCTGCCTCTTCATTGCTCTAAATAGAACACGGCATGTTAGGTTTCGAGTTTTTAAAGGCAAATGTAAAAGATGATTCACATAAGTAAAAAATGAAATTTAAGTAAACATGAAAATGCAGTTTACAATAATAATTGAGATGCATATACTCCCCAAATTAAACATATGTGTGTCCTCTGGGACACCTGTAAAGTGGGTAAACAGCAGAGGTATATGCCTGCTAGTCTTCCATTAGAAAAAATAGGTGGAAATTCAACCCTGCTACTTAACAGGGTGGCTGGTGCTGCAGGGCATCTTTATTAGTCTGCTACTGAATGGGAGCAGTGATGGGAACTAGGGTGGGAAAATGCATTTCTCTGACTAAGTAAAAGATGTAACCTCAACTTTCATATATGGATTATTATAGTGAAACTATTAGCTATTTGTCATTAACCAAATAGGCATTTAGCTGATCAGGGAAAATTAATTAAATCATCATGGTGTGAAAACATCTGAAAAAAATTATGCCTAAAACCTAAAATGTTTTTCTCTAGACAGCAGACGCTAGGCAGGTACTGTTTGGGAAGAGTAAATTTTCTTCGATGTGGTTTTCATGAGAAAGTTATTGTTACCAATTTTTCTGACTACTCAGCTCTTTCATTATTAGGACACTTTCCTACAGACTTTGTGCAGAGTCTGGGGCTAAATACCTGGCATTTTTCCTTGAGCACTCAGTTACAAAGCTGATGGCCATTCGCAGGGGTTTGAGTCTTACTGTGATTATCCTCCATGAGCCCAGGACCTAGACTAGTCAGTGTTCAACCAGATTATTTCACCTAACGGTGGTACCAGGCAGCCATAAGTGCAGAGGGAGGTCCTGAGATGTTCTGAAGAGACATCTGCCTTATTTCTCTTATTTCTATAAGCAGCACAGCCCACACGTGGTGAGATCCAGGCTGTGCCTCTCCAAGCTAATTTGTGTGAGGCGAATGAGGGACAAGGCATTCGGCTTTAAATCAGTCTGCATTGCCTTGAAAGGTGTTACCTATTGCTGCTTAGTAAGTGTTTGTTTCTTTTCAACACTAATATCTCACAAAATATTTAACTTACAAACCTTGGAGGCATACAGAGCTGGCAGAGCCAGCTCAGTGCAGGCTTCACAGCTGCAGCTCCCTTTGTGAGGAGGGGTTGCATGGGAAAAGGCTGCTTTTGGGAGGACATGCAATAGCATATTACTTCATTTCTATCTGGAACAACTCCTCCTGAGTTCGGAGCCTATTCCAACTCTGTGTGCTGTAGTCTAAAGGGAAGGAGGAAGCCCTATAAGTTATTCTTTAACTTGCTTTGCAGTAGTTTTCTTTGCTCACCCAGGGTTACGTGATGTTGCTTTGGATTCCCAGTTGGGTAGGTATAGCTTGTCAAACCTGAAGTGAAAGCAGGAGCAGAGGATCTGCCCAGCTCCCACAGTCCCTGCCCACACTTCACATCAGCTCTTGTCGTGGAACAGTGAAGCCTGAAGCCCTTTGACCCTTCCCTCTCCGTGCCTTTGCGCTCCAGCGTCCTCCGAACTGCTGCCCCCCCGCAGCAGCTTTATGTCCTCTCTGCTGCTGCTTCTGCACGGTCCAGCCTCATCCACCAGCAACTTCATCTTCTCTCCTGTTGCCCTCCTACATCTTCTCCTTCTAACGACTTCAGAACCCTCCTCATGTCTGATTCCTGCCTCTGACTGTCTTCTCACCGCCTCCACTGTCTCCCCGTCTTTACATGTGATTCAGCTGTATTTCAGTCCCATGATCTAGCAAAATGGACAGATGGGGGTACAGAAGAGCTCATGACGTGGCTCTGCTCTAAACTTAGATTTTCCTTGTCTTTGCTCCTTCGTTCATGGTTACCCCTTACTGTGCTCCTGTGATTTCTAACACAGATGATAAATTAGGACAGTGGGGACTGTAAAAGATAAGGTAATAATAGAAATGAAATACCAGGCCAGGTCTTTAGCTGGAGTAAATCAGCTGCTGATCCAAACCAGCTGGGGATCTGGCCCACTCTAAAATGAAACTGTAGGATAGGAAGAATCCATATAATTATTCCCCAAAGAGCACTTTTGTCATGATGCCAGACTGATGTTTCTATTCTTGTTTTTAAAATGATGTATTTTAGAAAGTGATTGTCTCACTGTTGCCCACCTGTGGTCACAATATTGGTTCTTTCAAAAGTGAACATGCCAAGTCCTTCAGGCCCTCAGCGGTGGTCTTCAAATGGCTCCCTTCAGCACCTGGAGTTTCTCTTAAAAACCGCTAATCCAAAAAGAAATAAGGCCCACGTTCGTTTCATTGCCTAAGTCTCAGAGGCAGCGGAACGCTGTACCTCAGAGTCTTACGATCAAATTCTGCCTGAAATTCCCGTTTGTGGGGTCGATTTATTTCCCTCCCTGCAAACTCACTTCAGTTTTAGTTTTGAGCTGTTGCACCCAGTTCTCTGCTGAGTTTGCTGGGGAGATGCACGAAGGTTTTACGTTCCAAGGCCTAAGCAGTCTGTCTCCTCACCAGCAGGAAAGCGTCGTCTGCTGTATGCTTCATTCATGGCTGTGGTACAGGACTGGAAAGATGTGTGGATTTTGTTCATGGCATGTTCTTCTTACCCAACATGTGACATTTGAGATGGGATTACTCATGTTTTTTTTTGAGATCTGGTGGAAGTCATCAGGTCGCCTGCTTACATTTTCAGGAAAGATAGCATTTATAGTTATATCCAGTATCACCCCATTCTTGCTCAGCCCCACATTGTTTCTGTGTTTACTGCCTCGCATAATGAAACAAGGAATAAACCTGAAAGCTTGTCTCCAGCATGCTATGATAGCGGAGTTTTCTGGATGGCAGTCTGAAGTCTTCTATTGCTTGTGATCTCTACCAAAGTGTAAACCAAGGAGATGGTCTTTACCGATCATTAACAACAAGTCTGGCACAAAGGGCTAAGTCTAGTAATTGTACTTAAAACAAATAAATTAAGAACTCTCATTCTAGGCTCGGTTCAGCCTCACCAGCCGTGACATGTCCTTTCTTGCACGCGGCAACAAAAATAGACCCAAGTACTGAAGGAGAAAAAAAAACGTCACAACCTAATTTGTTCCCTATTAAGCTGCTGAAAAGCTTAAACCCATTTCTATTCCAGTTAGTAGCTAAGTGAAAATATAACTGCTTTATATATTTCACTAGAATTAAACTTAAACCTACAGAATTAGGTTTATTAATTTCTGTCAGTGCTCAATGGGGAAATAAGAGTGCCCATTCATTAAGGATACACAATTACTGCAGACAAAAATGAAGCACAGTGCTATTAACCATAATAAAAATGTTGAACACTGTGGAAATTTTCATTAAATAGAATCTATTCCTTATATGACTCTACTTAATCCTTTCTGTCTTTTTTTTTCCCTTTGTGTTCTCCAACTCATTTTATTTTATTACTTAGCTTTTATGTATGTTTCTTAATGTAATTATGATTAACTGTTTTTTGGTAGTAAACAGTATTATTTCATTAAAAAAACATGTCCCCACACTTACTTCAGTGAAAAGTAGTCTTTGGAAAACAATACAAGCATTAAGTAGAGTTTCATTGTTATTTTAGCTCATGGATGTAAAAGAGTAACCTACAGCAAATAAGGAAGAAAATTGTATCAGCCCATCCACTAAAATGTGATGGGCTTTGTGGAGCAGATCCATAGGTGGAGTACACTGCTGGACCAGAATAAATCCATCAGAATCAACTGAAAATCAAAATGGTGGTTATGTCAGAAGACAAATAAATATTCTGGAAAGATGGAATGTGTTTAGGCTTTGCTGAAAACATTTAACGCAGAATAATTATTTCTGAAGGAAATATTCTTAGATTTTCAGTCTTGCATAACCCAATGAGAAGTCAGTGATCTGCCGTGTAGACTCTGAATGCTTTATAACGAACTGTTTGTCATCTGAGGGACACAGCTGTAATTGCTTGAGAAGGATCGTCAGTTAGTAACTGTGATGTGGATTATTAGCTGATGACTTCAGCTCCTGAAACTCTGTTGAAGCCAATGGGGTTATGATCATTTCCAATAAATAAAGGTTTATCTCCAGATGAGTTAAAAATGATTGTGGCAGTGCCTAGTTCAGCGAATGACGTGTATTTCTAGCATAGAAGTAAATGAATAATAAACAACTATGCCCTGTTGATCAAAGATACTTATTTAACCTGAGGGCTACATTATTAAAGACCTCCTTAGGAATGTCAAAGAGAATTTTGCTCATGTTCTTGTACTCCAGGTTCCTGGCCAGTTTTCACGTTGTCAGTGCTGGACCCACAACTCCAGCATATCACTAAGTAAAGCCTATGGGCTCAGGGGGTACAACCACAGAGAGACTAGTGCTGGTGGGGCCTGGGGAAGAAGGGATGAGGTGAACCTCAGTGTTCATACTAGGCAAAGGAGATGCTGGATCTGAGGACTCTGGGTCGGACTGTAGCTTTGGATGACAGGAATCATTACCCCAACTCACCAGAACCGCACATGGCTTTGTCATTGTTTTGGATTATCACTGTGCTTCAGAGCCGTGCTCCAGAAGTTGGGAGGCTGCTCTCTAGAGCAGTTGGGACTTCATTTTTTCTGGAATCCTTTAAATTTAGTGTCCTGGTATAGGAAATTAAGGAAATAGACACAAAACTACGTGACTCTACTCTACTTGAGCTGTGCTGGGCAAGTTACCTCGGTCCATCCAGAAGCAATGACCTTTTGGGGTAAGACTTTGCTCCTCTGTTGGTGCTCACAGGTCTCACTGAGGGATTGCGGCTGGCTCACTGCAATTTGTTGTTTGTACCATTCTGTGGATGCAATCAAATGCGAGCATGAAAGGTTTTTGACCAACTGCTTTATAGGGACAAATGACTCTTGTGCTCACAAATAAGGTGGTCTGAATGCTACCATTTGCACTTATGAAGGATTTTTTCAAAAGCCTTTTCAGAGCTGGTCAGATAGGTTATTTATAGATCTTTTTCTTGGATGACCTGATTGATGATATGCAGATGGTCAAGGGGGCATTAGCTTATTCTAAAGCTTTATTGTGTCCAGAGCTGTTTGAAGTCAAGTTGCTTATTTCTCTCTATTAATAGCACCTTTCAGTTTGGGCCTTGTTTTCAGGCTTGGATGTTCTGATAGCTTCTGTTTCATTATCCCATCTCACCAGGCAGCTGAATGGGACGCTTGTTTGACTTTCTGACATTTAAATACTGGGAAGAAAGGGCACACTGAGATAGAAAAGATGGGAAACCACTGTATCTGTTCACCTCCACATCCACCAATAACAGAACACAAAACTCCATTTCCATGACTTGGTCCTGTATTGCTGCTGTAGGACTCGTTTCCACATTGGGATGTCCTCTGAAGCTGCAGTTCTGAATCACAGAGAAATTGCTATGACCTTTCTAGTTCTTAGACTTAATAGTGGAAGAAGTGAGGTGTGGAAACATAGAGGTGGATTACAGCCAAAATAGACTGTTTTCTGAATAGACCTAGACTACTCAGCATTCAGTAAACAGCTTTAATACAGGACAGTAAAAACTGCCTATGCACTTATTACCTTGATACGGTTAACTAGTCAGAGTATAACCACAGAAATATGAGTGCATTTCAATAAACACACAAAATGGCTTCATTTTGAAAGTACAGTAGTTCCCCTAGGTATTCTAAATTCTATTCTTCTGTAGACAAATATTCATTTTCTTTCAGCATTAATTGTAGCATTGTTGTTGATAATGTTTCCTGCATTATACTCAGCTGCCTCATACTGTGGATAAGAGAAATCAGATTGAGAGCAAGAGCAGAAAATACTAAGATTGCAGCTGCATCTCCTGGGGAAATTATTGCCATTTCAAATGTCAGTCAGCCAGATTCATTATTAAGGGGGAGCACAAGACACCTCCTGCTTGAAAATTGGTCTGTGCAGAAATGGCAAGCTGGTTTTATTGTTACTATCCTGATGATGTAACCTTATCAAAATATGCACAGGTTCTATTTGTCCCCACTATAAGCATAACCTTTGATATCCTGGTCGTGGCTAAATTAATCCACTCCTTCAGAACAATGCAATTTCAAACACGGCAAACCCCTCCCGGTGTTAAAGAACATTTGTCTGTTTTACTTTCATTTGCATTTTCCATAAATTGAGTAGCAGGAAGTGTGAAACACCTGAAGTTCAAAGTCTCTGGAATGCACAGATGTTGATTTTCATTATAGACTCCAAAGATTGGCTCCTAAGTAACACTGCAGAGATTTTTGTGTAACTTAACCACCTTCCATTGGTGTGCTGGGACTCAGAGAACTCTCCAAAGAGCAATACAGCGGGTTCCTGGAGGACTGGGAATGACTAGTGTGCCAGAGTGAGAACTGAGGTTATTGTCAAGTAACCTTTTGATTTTCTGGTGGGATATTTATTTAATATGATCTGGTTTCTTTTTAAAGATAAAGTTGCAATGTATCATAATGCACTTGTTCTTTTAATACGCCTCTGCCCAAAGATGTAAAAGTGCGTTGGCAACTCAGCCCGATGGTTGACCTTCTCTTTCTCTGGTATCTATAATGCACAGCAGCATGTGGTCTGTGCTCCCACGTGCCTTTGCTTATGCTGCCTGCTCAGATTTTCTCTTCAGACAAAAACAAAAGAATGAAAATGCATTAACGCACATCCACTGCAACGAGTGCTGGGTTGTTTCTCTGGGGAGCTTTGTGAGTGTCACCCTGCGGAACGTGTCCACACAGCATCTTCCGGCATCTCTGACTGCAAATCTGTTTGTGAAGCAGACCTATGCCTGAGTGAACCTGAGTGAGGTATTTTATACTTAATATTATGGAGAGCAGTCTTGTTACTGGTATTTACAAGATTGTGCAGCTTTTCCTTTTTACCCAGTGAAGGAAGATACGTGCTTAACCTGCCAATTCATGTCCAAATAATTATACATAATGCTTCCTGTCAGCACCAGCCAACACAGTAGTGGCACAAGGTTTACTTCCCTTTAAGTAAGGGAAGTCCATGGCTCAAAATTCCAGCTCTCTCTTTGCCGTCTATACCAAAGCTGTCAGTGAATCCCATCTTGGCTAAATGCATGTAAATGTGCGTATCGTTGTTTATTGCCTGCTAAGTGGAAAGATTGTCTTGGCATGCTGCAGCTTTGTGTCTTCTGTTCTCCCCTGTGGAAGGAGACATTTGAATGGAAACTTTTGGATTGGAGGTACACAGGAAATTAAAGCAAGTCACCAGTGACATGTTTTCGAGCACCTCCATGTGAAGCTTTAACTGTTTTGGATTCCCCAGAGCTTTACATGTAGATTTAATGTGAATACTGTGTTTGAATTGACTGATCAATTTGTAGCAGGGGAAGAAGACAGGACTAAAATCCAACTCATTCCACCATTAATCAGTGTTTCCCACTTTTTCATTCTTTTTTTGGTCAGAGACTTCCAAAGGCCGATTTTAAGCAAGATAGACACAGAGCTGCTTTGTCACTAATGGCAGTGTAAAATTTTCTTCTTCTCTGCTCACATCAAACTCATGGCTTCCCATAGAAATATTGCTGCAAATGGATCTGAAGGATTAACAGAGGTGTGAAATCTCTCTTTGCGTAAGAAATACGTTTTGCATACTTTGTCACTTCTGTGTGATTTCATGATTGTGAGTATTGACTTTTCCTGTCAGACCCTTAGACAGTATATGCTGACAGATGTCTGTATCAATCATGAGAGCAGTCTTGAGGATATGACCCGTGCACTAAGAGGAGATATACTCTTGTATTGAATTATAGCCAAGAAGCACTCAACACGATTGTGGCCAGGTCAACTTTGCACTTTGCTGATCCTCAGCAGGTCGTTCAGGCCAATTTAAATCTACCCAGACGGCCGGCAGTCCCTGGAAGCCTTGATAGCATACAAGAATTAGTTTATTCTTTAACTCACAAAGCAAGGACAATATTTCCTTTATTTAATGTAGCCAGAGTGGAGCTCTATTGAAATTCATGGACATTGGTAGATACATTTCTTCGTCTTGAAGAGATGATAAAAATGGTAAGTTCAAGCAGGGTTGCATACTTGTCCTTTTCTTTCAAAACCTTGTCGTGATGATCTGGGTTACCTTACAATGCTGTGCTGTTAAATCATCCAACGGGGGGTGATGCAACACCAGACATGTGCAGAACCTGCTTGAGTGGCACACAAAATTGCTGCGCTAGTTTGTGGGGATGAGTCAGAGAAGGAAGTCACTGGCAGAGGATTGCACAAAGCATAAAGAATCTGAGGTAAAAAATGTGAAGAAGAGCGTTAGGGGTGAGGATGCTGGGTCTTTATATACAGATAAAATAGTGCTGAAATGCTGATGAAGTGAACATCATTTCAGAGCCCATGAAACCTACAATTTACATCAACTAAATGTGAAGAGGGAAAAGAACAAACACAAACCATTATGGAAACAAGTTCAGCCATATTTGTAAAGAAGCAAATCTTGTGATGGCGCGTGCACATATTTTAGTGCATGATCTGCAGTATGAGAACATTTACTTCTCTTGCAAGTCTGTAATTTGCATATTTGTTCCAAACAACATCGAAAAAGAGCTAGCTTATGAAGTATTGGGCCATTTAGTTTTCTCTGTTGATGAGTCTGGAACTGGAGAGGCTTCTGCGGTCAAAGTGTGAATGTAGAGAGTATCGAAGGTCAGCTGTTGCTACGGCTGAATATCTCAATCTGGTGGTTTGGGGTAAATGGTGTTCTGAAAGAATTTAACGTGTCCTGAGGAAACTCTTTCAGTCAACTGATTCAGTGGTGTGCACAGCGCTGGCTGCTGGGGATCCAGTTCAAGCGCGCTCTTGCCTGCTGCATATTCCTGTTGTTTCTTGTCTCATTGACACGTCAGTTGATTTTGCACGAACCCCTAGAGACTGTGCTGACCTGAGCAAAAGTATTATTTGTTTCTCTGCCATCATTTTCTGCAGGGCACAATCACCTCCTCTTTAATTTTTGGCAAAGGTTACCTCAGAAGAGCCAGAAGACCTCTCTATGGCATTTAATGGGCTATGACACCTTTACAGATACTGAAAAAAACCACATAAAAGTTTAGGGTTTTTTCTTCTTTTTGTGAAACAGCCAAAGCGATCATGAAGGTCTGGGGTCACACAAGAAGTGAGCAGCATTACTGTTAACAAAACATTTACAAATCCTTCTTTTTCTAGTTGAAGGAAACTAAAGACTAGTATCTGCCAAGTGACATCACATAGGAAGTAATCGGTGATGTCTGAAGAGTGTTGGAGACAAATATTGAAATAATCAAAACTGTAAAAATCTGAGAAGTTTCTTTGTAAAACAGGTCTTTTTTGTCAATGCAGAACAGCGTATCAGTTTCTGCAGAACAGGATATTTAAAAGAAGCCTACAAAATGTTAGTGCAGTTTTTTAATGGCACTGTGAGAAAACTGAGGCTGGCTTTAATTTCTGCCTGAGAAGGAGGAGATCACAAAGCAGAGAGATCACTGCATTTCTAGAAAAATAAGCAGCAGCCATTTCCAAAACCTACTACCAAGGTGTTATGAGAACTGTCTGAGTCTGAAATATTTGTGAATGTTGAGTGTATACTCAGCTCACTTTGCAAAGTTGCAGACAGAAGACAAATCTAGATTTTTACAGCTGGCTGTGCTCTACATCTACAAAGACATTACCAGCAACCTGAGCAATTGCAAGAATAGTGGTTGTAACAGTCAAAGAAAGAGTCTTTATCTGATTTTTTTTTATC